>NW_027255454.1:388270-535770 GCF_003086295.3 Arachis hypogaea | reverse complement strand
GCCTTTAGGTGTCCTCCTCGGGATAGCGTCATTTAAAGAACGAGGGTCAGCACAACGTAAAAAAAAAAAAAAAAAAAAAAAAAACGGAAAAAAACTGTGAAAAAAACGAGGAGCTTGCCAAAGATGAGGCCATTACGGCTGCCTTTAGGTGTCTCCTCGGGATAGCGTCATTTAAGAACGAGGGTCAGCAAACTTAAAAAAAAAAAAAAAAAAAACGGAAAAAAACTATGAAAAAAAATTGGAGGAGCTTGCCAAGATGAGGCCATTACGGCTGCTTTAGGTGTCCTCCTCGGGATAGCGTCATTTAAAGAACGAGGGTCAGCAAACGTAAAAAAAAAAAAAAAAAAACTGGAAAAACTGTGAAAAACGAAGGAGCTTCCAAAGATGAGCCATTACGGCTCGCCTTTAGGTGTCCTCCTCGGGAAGCGTCATTTAAAGAACAGGGTCAGCAAACGTAAAAAAAAAAAAAAAAAAAAAACGGAAGGAGCGCCAAAGATGAGCCATTAGGCTCGCCTTTAGGTGTCCTCCTCGGGATAGCTCATTTAAAGAACGAGGTCAGCAAACGTAAAAAAAAAAAAAAAAAAAAAAAAAAAAAAAACGGAAAAACTGAAAAACTGTGAAAAAAATCGGAGGAGCTTGCCAAAGATGAGGCCATTACGGCTTGCCTTTAGGTGTCCTCCTGGGATAGCGTCATTTAAAGAACGAGGGTCAGCACAACGTAAAAAAAAAAAAAAAATGGGAAAAACGGAAAAAACTGTGAAAAAAACCGAAGGAGCTTGCCAAAGATGAGCCATTACGGCTCGCTTTAGGTGTCCTCCTCGGGATAGCGTCATTTAAAGAACGAGGGTCACACAACGTAGTAAAAAAAAACGGAGAAAAAACCGAGAAAAAACTGTGAAAAAAATCGGAGGAGCTTGCCAAAGATGAGGCCATTACGGCTTGCCTTTAGGTGTCCTCCTCGGGATAGCGTCATTTAAAGAACGAGGGTCAGCAAACGTAAAAAAAAAAAAAAAAAAAAAAAAAAAACGTGAAAAAAACTGTGAAAAAAACCGAGGAGCTTGCCAAAGATGAGGCCATTACGGCTCGCCTTTAGGTGTCCTCCTCGGGATAGCGTCATTTAAAGAACGAGGGTCAGCACAACGTAAAAAAAAAAAAAAAAAACCGGGAAAAAACTGGAAAAAACTGTGAAAAAAACCGAAGGAGCTTGCCAAAGATGAGGCCATTACGACTGCCTTTAGGTGTCCTCTTCAGGATAGCGCCATTTAAAGACGAGGTTAGCACAACGTTAAAAAAAAAAAAAAACCGGGAAAAGACCGGAAAAAAACTGTGAAAAAATCGGAGGAGCTTGCCAAAGATGAGGCCATTACGACTTGCCTTTAGGTGTCCTCCTCGGGATAGCGTCATTAAAAGAACGAGGGTCAGCACAACGTAAAAAAAAAAAAAAAAAAAAAAGGAAAAGACCGAGAAAAAAACTGTGAAAAAAATCAGAGGAGCTTGCCAAAGATGAGGCCATTACGGCTTGCCTTTAGGTGTCATCCTCGGGATAGCGTCATTTTAAGAACGAGGGTCAGCAAAACTTAAAAAAAAAAAAGGAAAAAACGGAAAAAAACTATGAAAAAAATTGGAGGAGCTTGCCAATGATGAGGCCATTAAGGCTTGGCTTTAGGTGTCCTCCTCGGGATAGCGTCATTTAAAGAACGAGGGTCAGCACAACGTAAAAAAAAAAAAAAAAACTGGGAAAAACTGTGAAGAAAACCGAAGGAGCTTCCAAAGATGAAGCCATTACGGCTCGCCTTTAGGTGTCCTCGTCGGGATAGCGACATTCAAAGAACGAGGGTTACACAACGTAAAAAAAAAAAAAAAAAAAAAAAACAGGAAAAAACCGATAAAAACTGTGAAAAAAATCGGAGGATCTTGCAAAGATGAGGCCATTACGGCTTGCCTTTAGTGTCCTCCTCAGGATAGCGTCATTTAAAGAACGAGGGTCAGCACAAGGTAAAAAAAAAAAACCTGGAAAAAATCGAAAAAACTGTGAAAAAAACCGAGGAGCTTGCCAAAGATGAGGCCATTACGGCTCGCTTTTAGGTGTCCTCCTCGGGATAGCGTCTTTTAAAGAACGAGGGTCAGCACAACGTATAAAAAAAAAAAAAGGGAAAAAACTGAGAAAAAACTGTGAAAAAAATCAGAGGAGCTTGCCAAAGATGAGGCCATTACGGCTGCCTTTAGGTGTCATCCTCGGATAGCGTCATTTAAGAACGAGGGTCAGCAAAACTTAAAAAAAAAAAAGGGAAAAAACGGAAAAAACTGTGAAAAAAATCGGAGGAGCTTGCCAAAGATGAGGCCATTAGGCTGCCTTTAGGTGTCCTCCTCAGGATAGCGTCATTTAAAGAACGAGGGTCAGCACAACGTAAAAAAAAAAAAAAAAAAACGGAATAAACCGGAAAAACTGTTAAAAAAAACCGAAGGAGCTTGCCAATATGAGGCCATTACGGCTCGCTTTTAGGTGTCCTCCTCGGGATAGCGTCATTTAAAGAACGAGGGCCAGCACAACGTATAAAAAAAAAAAGGGAAAAAACCGGAAAAAAACTGTGAAAAAAATCGGAGGAGCTTGCCAAAGATGAGGCCATTAGGCTTGCCTTTAGGTGTCCTCCTCGGGATAGCGTCATTTAAAGAATGAGGGTCAGCACAACGTAAAAAAAAAAAAAAAAAACCGAGAATAAACCGGAAAAACTGTTAAAAAAACCGAAGGATCTTGCTAAAGATGAGGCCATTACGCTCGCTTTAGGTGTCCTCCTCGGGATAGCGTCATTTAAAGAACGAGGGTCAGCAAACGTATAAAAAAAAAACGGAAAAAAACCGAGAAAAAACTGTGAAAAAATCAGAGGAGCTTGCAAAGATGAGGCCATTACGGCTGCCTTTAGGTGTCCTCCTCGGGATAGCGTCATTTAAAGAACGAGGGTCAGCAAAACGTAAAAAAAAAAAAAAAAAAACAAAAAAAAAAACGTGAAAAAAACTGTGAAAAAAACTGAAGGAGCTTCCAAAGATGAGGCCATTACGGCTCGCCTTTAGGTGTCCTCCTCGGGATAGCGTCATTTAAAGAACGAGGGTCAGCACAACGTAAAAAAAAAAAAAAAAAAAAAAAAAAAAAAAAAAAAACGGAGGAGCCGCCGAAGATGAGTCCATTATGGCTCGCCTTTAGGTGTCCTCCTCGGGATAGCGTCATTTAAAGAACGAGGGTCAGCACAACGTAAAAAAAAAAAAAAAAAAAAACCGGGAAAAAAACCGGAAAAAACGAGAAAAAACTGTGAAAAAAATCGGAGGAGCTTGCCAAAGATGAGGCCATTACGGCTCGCCTTTAGGTGTCCTCCTCAGGATAGCGTCATTTAAAGAACGAGGGTCAGCACAACGTAAAAAAAAAAAAAAAAAAACCGGGAATAAACCGGAAAAACTGTGAAAAAAAACCGAAGGAGCTTGCCCAAGATGAGGCCATTACGGCTCGCTTTTAGGTGTCCTCCTCGGGATAGCGTTATTTAAAGAACGAGGGCCAGCACAACGTAGTAAAAAAAAAAGGGGAAAAAACCGAGAAAAAACTGTGAAAAAAAATCGGAGGAGCTTGCCAAAGATGAGGCCATTACGGCTTGCCTTTAGGTGTCCTCCTCGGGATAGCGTCATTTAAAGAACGAGGGTCAGCACAACGTAAAAAAAAAAAAAGGGAAAAAACGAGAAAAAACTGTGAAAAAAATCAGAGGAGCTTGCCAAAGATGAGGCCATTACGGCTTGCCTTTAGGTGTCCTCCTCGGTATAGCGTCATTTAAAGAACGAGGGTCAGCACAACGTAAAAAAAATAATAAAAAAATAAAAAACCCGGGAAAAAACCGGAAAAAAACTGTGAACCATAACCGAAGGAGCTTCCCAAAGATGAAGCCATTACGGCTTGCCTTTAGGTGTCCTCCTCGGGATAGCGTCATTTAAAGAACGAGGGTTAGCACAACGTAAAAAAAAAATAAAAAAACAAAAAAAAACGTGAAAAAAACTGTGAAAAATAACCGAAGGAGCTTCCCAAAGATGAGGCCATTACGGCTCGCCTTTAGGTGTCCTCCTCGGGATAGCGTCATTTAAAGAACGAGGGTCAGCACAACGTAAAAAAAAAAATGGAGGAGCCGCCGAAGATGAGTCCGTTATGGCTCGCCTTTAGGTGTCCTCCTCGGGATAGCATTATTTAAAGAACGAGTGTCAGCACGACGTAAAAAAAAAAAAAAAAAAACCGGAAAGAAAACTAGGAAAAAAAAACCGAAGGAGCTTCCAAAGATGAGGCCATTACGGCTCCCTTTAGGTGTCCTCCTCGGGATTGCGTCATTTAAAGAACGAAGGTCAGCACAACGTTAAAAAAAAAAACCGGGAAAAAATCGAGAAAGAACTATGAAAAAAAATCGGAGGAGCTCCAAAGATGAGGCCATTACGGCTTGCCTTTAGGTGTCCTCCTCGGGATAGCGTCATTTAAAGAACGAGGGTCAGCACAATGTAAAAAAAAAAAAAAAAACCCTGGGAAAAAACCGGAAAAACTGTGAAAAAAAACCGAAGGAGCTTGCCAAAGATGAGGCCATTACGGCTTGCCTTTAGGTGTCCTCCTCGGGATAGCGTCATTTAAAGAACGAGGGTTAGCACAACGTAAAAAAAAAAAAAAAAACAAAAAAAAACGTGAAAAAAACTGTGAAAAATAACCGAAGGAGCTTCCAAAGATGAGGCCATTACGGCTCGCCTTTAGGTGTCCTCCTCGGGATAGCGTCATTTAAAGAACGAGGGTCAGCAAACGTAAAAAAAAAAATGGAGGAGCCCGCCGAAGATGAGTCCGTTATGGCTCGCCTTTAGGTGTCCTCCTCGGGATAGCATTATTTAAAGAACGAGTGTCAGCAGACGTAAAAAAAAAAAAGGAAAAAACCGGAAAGAAAACTAGGAAATAAAAACCGAAGGAGCTTCCAAAGATGAGGCCATTACGGCTCGCCTTTAGGTGTCCTCCTCGGGATTGCGTCATTTAAAGAACGAGGGTTAGCACAACGTAAAAAAAAAAAAAAAACCGGGAAAAAAACGAGAAAAAACTGTGAAAAAAATCGGAGGAGCTTGCCAAAGATAAGGCCAGTACGGCTTGCCTTTAGGTGTCCTCCTCGGGATAGCGTCATTTAAAGAACGAGGGTCAGCACAACGTAAAAAAAAAAAAAAAAAAAAAAAAAGGGAAAAAACGAGAAAAAACTGTGAAAAAATCAGAGGAGCTTGCCAAAGATGAGGCCACTACGGCTTGCCTTTAGGTGTCTCCTCTGGATAGCGTCATTTTAAGAACGAGGGTCAGCAAACTAAAAAAAAAAAAAAAAAAAACGGAGAAAAAACTGTGAAAAAAACGGAGGAGCTTGCCAAAGATAGGCCATTAGGCTTGCCTTTAGGTGTCCTCCTCGGGATAGCGTCATTTAAAGAACGAGGGTCGCACAACGTAAAAAAAAATAAAAAAAAATGGAAAAAACGGAAAAACTGTGAAAAAAACCGAAGGAGCTTGCCAAAGATGAGCCATTACGGCTCGCTTTAGGTGTCCTCCTCGGGATAGCGTCATTTAAAGAACGAGGGTCACAAACGTATAAAAAAAAAAGGAGAAAAACGAGAAAAAACTGTGAAAAAAATCGGAGGAGCTTGCCAAAGATAGGCCAGTACGGCTTGCCTTTAGGTGTCCTCCTCGGGATAGCGTCATTTAAAGAACGAGGGTCAGCACAACGTAAAAAAAAAAAAAAAAAAAAAAGGAAAAAACGGAAAAAAAAAAACGAGGAGCTTGCCAAAGATGAGGCCATACGGCTGCCTTTAGGTGTCTCCTCGGGATAGCGTCATTTAAAGAACGAGGGTCAGCAAACTTAAAAAAAAAAAAAAAAACGGAAAAAACTGTGAAAAAAATCGAGGAGCTTGCCAAAGATGAGGCCATACGGCTTGCCTTTAGGTGTCTCCTCGGATAGCGTCATTTAAAGAACGAGGGTCAGCAAACTAAAAAAAAAAAAAAAAAAAAAGGAAAAAAATGTGAAAAAAACGAGGAGCTTGCCAAAGATAGGCCATTAAGGCTTGCCTTTAGGTGTCCTCCTCGGGATAGCGTCATTTAAAGAACGAGGGTCTGCACAACGTAAAAAAAAAAAAAAAAAAAACTGGGAAAAAACTGTGAAAGATAACCGAAGGAGCTTCCCAAAGATGAGGCCATACGGCTCGCCTTTAGGTGTCCTCGTCGGGATAGCGTCATTTAAAGAACGAGGGTTAGCACAACGTAAAAAAAAAAAAAAAAACAACAGGGAAAAAACCGAGAAAAAACTGTGAAAAAAATCGGAGGATCTTGCTAAAGATGAGGCCATTACGGCTGCCTTTAAGTGTCCTCCTCGGGATAGCGTCATTAAAGAACGAGGGTCAGCAAAGGTAAAAAAAAAAAACTGAGAAAAAATCGGAAAAACTGTGTAAAAAACCGAAGGAGCTTGCCAAAGATGAGGCCATTACGGCTCGCCTTTAGGTGTCCTCCTCGGGATAGCGTCATTTAAAGAACGAGGGTCAGCACAACGTAAAAAAAAAAAAAAAAAACATGGAATAAAACGGAAAAACTGTGAAAAAAACCGAAGGAGCTTGCCAAAGATGACGCCATTACGGCTCGCTTTTAGGTGTCCTCCTCGGGATAGCGTCATTTAAAGAACGAGGGTCAACACAACGTAGTAAAAAAAAACGGAGAAAAAACTGAGAAAAAACTGTGAAAAAAATCGGAGGAGCTTGTCAAAGATGAGGCCATTACGGCTTGCCTTTAGGTGTCCTCCTCGGGATAGCGTCATTTAAAGAACGAGGGTCAGCAAAACGTAAAAAAAAATAAAAAAAAAAAAAAAAACGTGAAAAAAACTGTGAAAAAAACCGAAGGAGCTTCCCAAAGATGAGGCCATTACGGCTCGCCTTTAGGTGTCCTCCTCGGATAGCGTCATTTAAAGAACGAGGGTCAGCACAACGTAAAAAAAAAAAAAAACCCGGGAAAAAGCTGAAAAACTGTGAAAAAAACCGAAGGAGCTTGCCAAAGATGAGGCCATTAGCTGCCTTTAGGTGTCCTCTCGGATAGCGACATTTAAAGAACGAGGGTTAGCACAACGTAAAAAAAAAAAAAAAAAAAAAAAAAAAAAAAAAAAAAAAAAAAAAAAAAAAAAAAAAAAAAAAAAAAAAAAGGAAAAAAAAAAAATGTGAAAAAATCGAAGATCTTGCCAAAGATGAGGCCATTACGGCTTGCCTTTAGTGTCCTCCTCAGGATAGCGTCATTTAAAGAACGAGGGTCAGCAAAGTAAAAAAAAAAAATGGGAAAAAATCGAAAAACTGTGAAAAAAACCGAAGGAGCTTGCCAAAGATGAGGCCATTACGGCTCGCTTTTAGGTGTCCTCCTCGGGATAGCGTCTTTTAAAGAATGAGGGTCAGCACAACGTAGTAAAAAAAAAAGGGGAAAAAACCGAGAAAAAACTGTGAAAAAAAAATCAGAGGAGCTTGCCAAAGATGAGGCCATTACGGCTTGCCTTTAGGTGTCATCCTCAGGATAGCGTCATTTTAAGAACGAGGGTCAGCAAAACTTAAAAAAAAAAAGGGAAAAAACGGAGAAAAAACTGTGAAAAAAATCGGAGGAGCTTGCCAAAGATGAGGCCATTAAGGCTTGCCTTTAGGTGTCCTCCTCGGGATAGCGTCATTTAAAGAATGAGGGTCAGCACAACGTAAAAAAAAATAAAAAAAAAACCGGGAATAAACCGGAAAAACTGTTAAAAAAAACCGAAGGAGCTTGCCAAAGATGAGGCCATGACGTCTCCCTTTTAGGTGTCCTCGTCGGGATAGCGTCATTTAAAGAACGAGGGTCAGCACAACGTAGTAAAAAAAACGGAGAAAAAACCGAGAAAAAACTGTGAAAAAAAATCAGAGGAGCTTGCCAAAGATGAGGCCATTACGGCTTGCCTTTAGGTGTCCTCCTCGGGATAGCGTCATTTAAAGAACGAGGGTCAGCAAAAGTTAAAAAAAAAAAAAACAAAAAACAAAAAAAAAAAAAAACGTGAAAAAAACTGTGAAAATAACTGAAGGAGCTTCCAAAGATGAGGCCATTACGGCTCGCCTTTAGGTGTCCTCCTCGGGATAGCGTCATTTAAAGAACGAGGGTCAGCACAACGTAAAAAAAAAAAAAAAAAAAAACGGGAATAAACCGGAAAAACTGTGAAAAAAAACCGAAGGAGCTTGCCCAAGATGAGGCCATTACGGCTCGCTTTTAGGTGTCCTCCTCGGGATAGCGTCTTTTAAAGAACGAGGGTCAGCACAACGTAGTAAAAAAAAAAGGGGAAAAAACCGAGAAAAAACTGTGAAAAAAAATCAGAGGATCTTGCCAAAGATGAGGCCATTACGGCTTGCCTTTAGGTGTCATCCTCAGGATAGCGTCATTTTAAGAACGAGGGTCAGCAAAACTTAAAAAAAAAAAAGGGAAAAAACGGAGAAAAACTGTGAAAAAAAATCGGAGGAGCTTGCCAAAGATGAGGCCATTAAGGCTTGCCTTTAGGTGTCCTCCTCGGGATAGCGTCATTTAAAGAATGAGGGTCAGCACAACGTAAAAAAAAATAAAAAAAAAAACCGGGAATAAACCGGAAAAACTGTTAAAAAAAACCGAAGGAGCTTGCCAAAGATGAGGCCATGACGTCTCCCTTTTAGGTGTCCTCGTCGGGATAGCGTCATTTAAAGAACGAGGGTCAGCACAACGTAGTAAAAAAAACGGAGAAAAAACCGAGAAAAAACTGTGAAAAAAATCAGAGGAGCTTGCCAAAGATGAGGCCATTACGGCTTGCCTTTAGGTGTCCTCCTCGGGATAGCGTCATTTAAAGAACGAGGGTGAGCAAAAGGTAAAAAAAAAAAAAACAAAAAACAAAAAAAAAAAAACGTGAAAAAAACTGTGAAAAATAACTGAAGGAGCTTCCCAAAAATGAGGCCATTACGGCTCGCCTTTAGGTGTCCTCCTCGGGATAGCGTCATTTAAAGAACGAGGGTCAGCACAACGTAAAAAAAAAAAAAAAAACGGGAATAAACCGGAAAAACTGTGAAAAAAAACCGAAGGAGCTTGCCCAAGATGAGGCCATTACGGCTCGCTTTTAGGTGTCCTCCTCGGGATAGCGTCATTTAAAGAACGAGGGCCAGCACAACGTAGTAAAAAAAAAGGGGAAAAAACCGAGAAAAAACTGTGAAAAAAGATCGGAGGAGCTTGCCAAAGATGAGGCCATTACGGCTTGCCTTTAGGTGTCCTCCTCGAGATAGCGTCATTTAAAGAACAAGGGTCAGCACAACGTAAAAAAAAAAAGGGAAAAAACCGAGAAAAAACTGTGAAAAAAATCAGAGGAGCTTGCCAAAGATGAGGCCGTTACGGCTTGCCTTTAGGTGTCCTCCTCGGGATAGCGTCATTTAAAGAACGAGGGTCAGCACAACGTAAAAAAAAAATAATAAAAAATAAAAAAACCCGGGAAAAAACCGGAAAAAAACTGTGAACCATAACCGAAGGAGCTTCCCAAAGATGAAGCCATTACGGCTTGCCTTTAGGTGTCCTCCTCGGGATAGCGTCATTTAAAGAACGAGGGTTAGCACAACGTAAAAAAAAAAATAAAAAAACAAAAAAAAACGTGAAAAAAACTGTGAAAAATAACCGAAGGAGCTTCCCAAAGATGAGGCCATTACGGCTCGCCTTTAGGTGTCCTCTTCGGGATAGCGTCATTTAAAGAACGAGGGTCAGCACAACGTAAAAAAAAAATGGAGGAGCCCGCCGAAGATGAGTCCGTTATGGCTCGCCTTTAGGTGTCCTCCTCGGGATAGCATCATTTAAAGAACGAGTGTCAGCACGACGTAAAAAAAAAAAAAGGGAAAAAACCGGAAAGAAAACTAGGAAAAAAAAACCGAAGGAGCTTCCCAAAGATGAGGCCATTACGGCTCCCCTTTAGGTGTCCTCCTCGGGATGCGTCATTTAAAGAACGAGGGTCAGCAAACGTAAAAAAAAAAAAAAAAAAAAAAAAAAAAAAATCGGAGGAGCTTCCAAGACGAGCATTACAGCTTCCTTAGGTGTCCTCCTCGGATAGCGTCATTTAAAGAACGAGGGTCAGCACAATGTAAAAAAAAAAAAAAAAACCTGGAAAAAACCAGAAAAACTGTGAAAAAAAACCGAAGGAGCTTGCCAAAGATGAGGCCATTACGGCTTGCCTTTAGTTGTCCTCCTCGGGATAGCGTCATTTAAAGAACGAGGGTTAGCACAACGTAAAAAAAAAAAAACAAACCGGGAAAAAACCGAGAAAAAACTGTGAAAAAAATCGGAGGAGCTTGCCAAAGATGAGGCCAGTACGGCTTGCCTTTAGGTGTCCTCCTCGGGATAGCGTCATTTAAAGAACGAGGGTCAGCACAACGTAAAAAAAAATAAAAAAAATAAAAAAAGGGGAAAAAACCGAGAAAAAACTGTGAAAAAAATCAGAGGAGCTTGCCAAAGATGAGGCCACTACGGCTTGCCTTTAGGTGTCATCCTCGGGATAGCGTCATTTTAAGAACGAGGGTCAGCAAAACTTAAAAAAAAAAAAGGGAAAAAACGGAGAAAAAACTGTGAAAAAAAATCGGAGGAGCTTGCCAAAGATGAGGCCATTAAGGCTTGCCTTTAGGTGTCCTCCTCGGGATAGCGTCATTTAAAGAACGAGGGTCTGCACAACGTAAAAAAAAAAAAACTGGGAAAAAACTGTGAAAGATAACCAAAGGAGCTTCCCAAAGATGAGGCCATTACGGCTCGCCTTTAGGTGTCCTCGTCGGGATAGCGTCATTTAAAGAACGAGGGTTAGCACAACGTAAAAAAAAAAAAAAAAAAAAACAACAGGGAAAAAACCGAGAAAAAACTGTGAAAAAAATCGGAGGATCTTGCCAAAGATGAGGCCATTACGGCTTGCCTTTAAGTGTCCTCCTCGGGATACCGTCATATAAAGAACGAGGGTCAGCACAAGGAAAAAAAAAACTGAGGAAAAATCGGAAAAACTGTGTAAAAAAACCGAAGGAGCTTGCCAAAGATGAGGCCGTTACGGCTCGCTTTTAGGTGTCCTCCTCGGGATAGCATCATTTAAAGAACGAGGGTCAGCACAACGTAAAAAAAATAATAAAAAATAAAAAAACCCGGTAAAAAACGGGAAAAAAACTGTGAACCATAACCGAAGGAGCTTCCCAAAGATGAAGCCATTACGGCTTGCCTTTAGGTGTCCTCCTCGGGATAGCGTCATTTAAAGAACGAGGGTTAGCACAACGTAAAAAAAAATAAAAAAACAAAAAAAAACGTGAAAAAAACTGTGAAAAATAACCGAAGGAGCTTCCCAAAGATGAGGCCATTACGGCTCGCCTTTAGGTGTCCTCTTCGGGATAGCGTCATTTAAAGAACGAGGGTCAGCACAACGTAAAAAAAAAATGGAGGAGCCCGCCGAAGATGAGTCCGTTATGGCTCGCCTTTAGGTGTCCTCCTCGGGATAGCATCATTTAAAGAACGAGTGTCAGCACGACGTAAAAAAAAAAAGGGAAAAAACCGGAAAGAAAACTAGGAAAAAAAAAACCGAAGGAGCTTCCCAAAGATGAGGCCATTACGGCTCGCCTTTAGGTGTCCTCCTCGGGATTGCGTCATTTAAAGAACGAGGGTCAGCACAACGTTAAAAACAAAAAACCGGGAAAAAATCGAGAAAGAACTATGAAAAAAAATCGGAGGAGCTTCCCAAAGATGAGGCCATTACGGCTCGCCTTTAGGTGTCCTCGTCGGGATAGCGTCATTTAAAGAACGAGGGTTAGCACAACGTAAAAAAAAAAAAAAAAAAAAAACAACAGGGAAAAAACCGAGAAAAAACTGTGAAAAAAATCGGAGGATCTTGCCAAAGATGAGGCCATTACGGCTTGCCTTTAAGTGTCCTCCTCGGGATACCGTCATATAAAGAACGAGGGTCAGCACAAGGAAAAAAAAAAACTGAGGAAAAATCGGAAAAACTGTGTAAAAAACCGAAGGAGCTTGCCAAAGATGAGGCCGTTACGGCTCGCTTTTAGGTGTCCTCCTCGGGATAGCATCATTTAAAGAACGAGGGTCAGCACAACGTAAAAAAAAATAATAAAAAATAAAAAAACCCGGTAAAAAACGGGAAAAAAACTGTGAACCATAACCGAAGGAGCTTCCCAAAGATGAAGCCATTACGGCTTGCCTTTAGGTGTCCTCCTTGGGATAGCGTCATTTAAAGAACGAGGGTTAGCACAACGTAAAAAAAAAATAAAAAAACAAAAAAAAACGTGAAAAAAACTGTGAAAAATAACCGAAGGAGCTTCCCAAAGATGAGGCCATTACGGCTCGCCTTTAGGTGTCCTCTTCGGGATAGCGTCATTTAAAGAACGAGGGTCAGCACAACGTAAAAAAAAAATGGAGGAGCCCGCCGAAGATGAGTCCGTTATGGCTCGCCTTTAGGTGTCCTCCTCGGGATAGCATCATTTAAAGAACGAGTGTCAGCACGACGTAAAAAAAAAAAAGGGAAAAAACCGGAAAGAAAAGTAGGAAAAAAAAAACCGAAGGAGCTTCCCAAAGATGAGGCCATTACGGCTCGCCTTTAGGTGTCCTCCTCGGGATTGCGTCATTTAAAGAACGAGGGTCAGCACAACGTTAAAAAAAAAAACCGGGAAAAAATCGAGAAAGAACTATGAAAAAAAATAGGAGGAGCTTCCCAAGACGATGCCATTACGGCTTGCCTTTAGGTGTCCTCCTCGGGATAGCGTCATTTAAAGAACGAGGGTCAGCACAATGTAAAAAAAAAAAAAAAAAAACCCGGGAAAAAACCGGAAAAACTGTGAAAAAAAACCGAAGGAGCTTGCCAAAGATGAGGCCATTACGGCTTGCCTTTAGTTGTCCTCCTCGGGATAGCGTCATTTAAAGAACGAGGGTTAGCACAACGTAAAAAAAAAAAAACAAACCGGGAAAAAACCGAGAAAAAACTGTGAAAAAAATCGGAGGAGCTTGCCAAAGATGAGGCCAGTACGGCTTGCCTTTAGGTGTCCTCCTCGGGATAGCGTCATTTAAAGAACGAGGGTCAGCACAACGTAAAAAAAAAATAAAAAAATAAAAAAAAGGGGAAAAAACCGAGAAAAAACTGTGAAAAAAATCAGAGGAGCTTGCCAAAGATGAGGCCATTACGGCTTGCCTTTAGGTGTCATCCTCGGGATAGCGTCATTTTAAGAACGAGGGTCAGCAAAACTTAAAAAAAAAAAAAAGGGAAAAAACGGAGAAAAAACTGTGAAAAAAATCGGAGGAGCTTGCCAAAGATGAGGCCATTAAGGCTTGCCTTTAGGTGTCCTCCTCGGGATAGCGTCATTTAAAGAACGAGGGTCTGCTCAACGTAAAAAAAAAAAAAACTGGGAAAAAACTGTGAAAGATAAGCAAAGGAGCTTCCCAAAGATGAGGCCATTACGGCTCGCCTTTAGGTGTCCTCGTCGGGATAGCGTCATTTAAAGAACGAGGGTTAGCACAACGTAAAAAAAAAAAAAAAAAAAACAACAGGGAAAAACCGAGATAAAACTGTGAAAAAAATCGGAGGATCTTGCCAAAGATGAGGCCATTACGGCTTGCCTTTAAGTGTCCTCTTCGGGATACCGTCATATAAAGAACGAGGGTCAGCACAAGGAAAAAAAAAAACTGAGGAAAAATCGGAAAAACTGTGTAAAAAAACCGAAGGAGCTTGCCAAAGATGAGGCCGTTACGGCTCGCTTTTAGGTGTCCTCCTCGGGATAGCATCATTTAAAGAACGAGGGTCAGCACAACGTAGTAAAAAAAAAAGGGGAAAAAACCGAGAAATAATTGTGAAAAAAAATCAGAGGAGCTTGCCAAAGATGAGGCCATTACGGCTTGCCTTTAGGTGTCCTCCTCGGGATACCGTCATTTAAAGAACGAGGGTTACCACAACGTAAAAAAAAAAACCGGGAAAAAACTGTGAAAAAAAATCGGAGGAGCTTGCCAAAGATGAGGCCATTATGGCTCGCCTTGAGGTGTCCTCCTTGGGATAGCGTCATTTAAAGAACGGGAGTGAGCACAACGTAAAAAAAAAAAAAAAAAGACCAGGAAAAAACTGGAAAAAAAACTGTGAAAAAAAAACCGAAGGAGCTTGCCAAAGATGAGGCCATTACGGCTTGCCTTTAGGTGTACTCCTCGGGATAGCGTCATTTAAAGAACGAGGGTCAGCACAACGTAAAAAAAAAAAAAAAAAAAAACCGAGAATAAACCAAAAAAACTGTTAAAAAAAACCGAAGGAGCTTGCCAAAGATGAGGCCATTACGGGTCGCTTTTAGGTGTCCTCCTCGGGATAGCGTCATTTAAAGAACGAGGGTCAGCACAACGTAGTAAAAAAAAACGGAGAAAAACCGAGAAAAAATTGTGAAAAAAAATCGGAGGAGCTTGACAAAGATGAGGCCATTACGGCTTGGCTTTAGGTGTCCTCCTCGGGATAGCGTCATTTAAAGAACGAGGGTCAGCAAAACGTAAAAAAAAAACAAAAAACAAAAAACAAAAAAAAAAAACGTGAAAAAAACTGTGAAAAATAACTGAAGGAGCTTCCCAAAGATGAGGCCATTACGGCTTGGCTTTAGGTGTCCTCCTCGGGATAGCGTCATTTAAAGAACGAGGGTCAGCACAATGTAAAAAAAAAAAAAAAAACGGAGGAGCCGCCGAAGATGAGTCCATTATGGCTCGCCTTTAGGTGTCCTCCTCGGGATAGCGTCATTTAAAGAACGAGGGTCAGCACAACGTAAAAAAAAAAAAAAAAAGAGGGAAAAAACCGGAAAGAAAACTGGGAAAAAAAAAACTGAAGGAGCTTCCCAAAGATGAGGCCATTACGGCTCGCCTTTAGGTGTCCTCCTCGGGATAACGTCATTTAAAGAACGAGGGTCAGCACAACATAAAAAAAATAATAATAAAAAAATAAAAAAAATCGGAAAAAAACCGAGAAAAAACTGTGAAAAAAAACCGATGGAGCTTGCCAAAGATGAGGCCATTACGTCTCGCTTTTAGGTGTCCTCGTCGGGATAGCGTCATTTAAAGAACGAGGGTCAGCACAACGTAGTAAAAAAACGGAGAAAACTGTGAAAAAAAATCAGAGGAGCTGCCAAAGATGAGGCCATTACGGCTTGCCTTTAGGTGTCTCCTCGGATAGCGTCATTTAAAGAACGAGGGTCAGCAAAACGTAAAAAAAAAAAAAAAAAACAAAAAAAAAAACGTGAAAAAAACTGTGAAAAATAACTGAAGGAGCTTCCCAAAGATGAGGCCATTACGGCTCGCCTTTAGGTGTCCTCCTCGGGATAGCGTCATTTAAAGAACGAGGGTCAGCACAACGTAAAAAAAAAAAAAAAAAAAAAAAAACGGAGGAGCCCGCCGAAGATGAGTCCATTATGGCTCGCCTTTAGGTGTCCTCCTCGGGTTAGCGTCATTTAAAGAACGAGGGGCAGCACAACGTAAAAAAAAAATAAAAAAAAAACCGGGAATAAACCGGAAAAACTGTGAACCATAACCGAAGGAGCTTCCCAAAGATGAAGCCATTACGGCTTGCCTTTAGGTGTCCTCCTCGGGATAGCGTCATTTAAAGAACGAGGGTTAGCACAACGTAAAAAAAAAATAAAAAACAAAAAAAAACGTGAAAAAAACTGTGAAAAATAACCAAAGGAGCTTCCCAAAGATGAGGACATTTCGGCTCGCCTTTAGGTGTCCTCTTCGGGATAGCGTCATTTAAAGAACGAGGGTCAGCACAACGTAAAAAAAAAAATGGAGGAGCCCGCCGAAGATGAGTCCGTTATGGCTCGCCTTTAGGTGTCCTCCTCGGGATAGCATCATTTAAAGAACGAGTGTTAGCACGACGTAAAAAAAAAAAAGGGAAAAAACCGGAAAGAAAACTAGGAAAAAAAAAACCGAAGGAGCTTCCCAAAGATGAGGCCATTACGGCTCGCCTTTAGGTGTCCTCCTCAGGATTGCGTCATTTAAAGAACGAGGGTCAGCACAACGTTAAAAAAAAAAAACCGGGAAAAAATCGAGAAAGAACTATGAAAAAAAATCGGAGGAGCTTCCAAAGACGAGGCCATTACGGCTTGCCTTTAGGTGTCCTCCTCGGGATAGCGTCATTTAAAGAACGAGGGTCAGCACAATGTAAAAAAAAAAAAAAAAACCCCGGGAAAAAACCGGAAAAACTGTGAAAAAAAACCGAAGGAGCTTGCCAAAGATGAGGCCAGTACGGCTTGCCTTTAGGTGTCCTCCTCGGGATAGCGTCATTTAAAGAACGAGGGTCAGCACAACGTAAAAAAAAAATAAAAAAAATAAAAAAAAGGGGAAAAAACCGAGAAAAAACTGTGAAAAAAATCAGAGGAGCTTGCCAAAGATGAGGCCACTACGGCTTGCCTTTAGGTGTCATCCTCGAGATAGCGTCATTTTAAGAACGAGGGTCAGCAAAACTTAAAAAAAAAAAAGGGAAAAAACGGAGAAAAAACTGTGAAAAAAAATCGGAGGAGCTTGCCAAAGATGAGGCCATTAAGGCTTGCCTTTAGTTGTCTTCCTCGTGATAGCGTCATTTAAAGATTGAGTGTCAGCACAACGTAAAAAAAAAAAAAACGGAGGAGCTTGCCGAAGATGAGTCCATTATGGCTCGCCTTTAGATGTCCTCCTCGGGATAGCGTCATTTAAAGAACGAGGGTCAGTACAACGTAAAAAAAAAAAAACCAGAAAAAAACTGTGAAAAATAACCGAAGGAGCTTCCAAAGATGAGGCCGTTACGGCTCGCCTTTAGGTGTCCCCCTCGGGATAGCGTCATTTAAATAACGAGGGTGAGCACAACGTAAAAAAAAATCGTGAAAAAAAACCAGAGGATCCAGCTGAAGATGAGGCCATTACGGCTCGCCTTTAGGTGTCATCCTCGGGATAGCATAATTTAAAGAACGAGTGTCAGCACAACGTAAAAAAAAAAAAACAGAGGAGCCTGCCGAAGATGAGGCCGTTACGGCTCGCCTTTAGGTGTCCTCCTCGAGATAGCGTCATTTAAAGAACGAGTGTCAGCACAACGTAAAAAAAACAAAAAAAACATGAGGAGCCTGCCGAAGATGAGGCCGTTACGGCTCGCCTTTAGGTGTCCTCCTCGTGATAGCGTCATTTAAAGAACGAGGGTCAGGACAACGTAAAAAAAAAATGGAGGAGCCTGCCGAAGATGAGTCCATTATGGCTCGCCTTTAGGTGTCCTCCTCGGGATAGCGTCATTTAAAGAACACTCAGCACAACGTAAAAAAAAAACTGGAAAAACGGAGAAAAAACTGTGAAAAAAAAATCGAAGGTGCTTGCCAAAGATGAGGCCATTACGACTTGCCTTTAGGTGTCCTCCTCGGGATAGCGTCATTTAAAGAACGAGGGTCAGCACAACGTAAAAAAAAAAAAACCAGAAAAAAACTGTGAAAAATAACCGAAGGAGCTTCCCAAAGATGAGGCCATTACGGCTCGCCTTTAGGTGTCCTCCTCGGGATAGCTTCATTTAAAGAACGAGGGTGAGCACAACGTAAAAAAAAAACCGTGAAAAAAAAACGGAGGATCCAGCTGAAGATGAGGCCATTACGGCTCGCCTTTAGTTGTCCTCCTCGGGATAGCATAATTTAAAGAACGAGTGCCATCACAACGTAAAAAAAAAAAACAGAGGAGCCTGCCGAAGATGAGGCCGTTACGGCTCGCCTTTAGGTGTCCTCCTCGGGATAGCGTCATTTAAAGAACGAGTGTCAGCACAACATAAAAAAAAAACATGAGGAGCCTGCCGAAGATGAGGCCGTTACGGCTCGCCTTTAGGTGTCCTCCTCGTGATAGCATCATTTAAAGAAGGAGGGTCAGCACAACGTAAAAAAAAAAAAAACGGAGGAGCGTTCCGAAGAGGAGTCCATTATGGCTCGCCTTTAGGTGTCCACCTCGGGATAGCGTCATTTTAAGAACGAGTGTCAGCACAACGTAAAAAAAAAAAAAACAGAGGAGCCTGCCGAATATGAGGCCGTTACGGCTCGCCTTTAGGTGTCCTCCTCGGGATAGCGTCATTTAAAGAACGAGTGTCAGCACAACGTAAAAAAAAAAAACATGAGGAGCCTGCCGAAGATGAGGCCGTTACGGCTCGCCTTTAGCTGTCCTCCTCGTGATAGCATCATTTAAAGAACGAGGGTCAGCACAACGAAAAAAAAAAAAAAACGGAGGAGCGCTCCGAATATGAGTCCATTATGGCTCGCCTTTAGGTGTCCTCCTCGGGATAGCGTCATTTAAAGAACGAGTGTCAGCACAACGTAAAAAAAAAAAAAACAGAGGAGCCTGCCGAAGATGAGGCCGTTACGGCTCGCCCTTAGGTGTCCTCCTCGGTTTAGCGTCATTTAAAGAACGAATGTCAGCACAACGTAAAAAAAAATGGAGGAGCCTACCGAAGATGAGTCCATTATCGCTCGCCTTTAGGTGTCCTCCTCGGGATAACGTCATTTAAAGAACGAGTGTCAGCACAACGTAAAAAAATCGGAGGAGGAGCTTGCCAAAGATGAGGCCATTACGGCTTGCCTTTAGGTGTCCTCCTCGGGATAGCGTCATTTAAAGAACGAGGGTCAGCACAACGTAAAAAAATAAAAAAAATGGGAATAAACCGGAAAAACTGTGAAAAAACCGAAGGAGCTTGCCATAGATGACGCCATTACGGCTCGCTTTTAGGTGTCCTCCTCGGGAGAGCGTCATTTAAAGAACGAGGGTCAACACAACGTAGTAAAAAAAACGGAGAAAAAACCGAGAAAAAACTGTGAAAAAAATCGGAGGAGCTTGCCAAAGATGAGGCCATTACGGCTTGCCTTTAGGTGTCCTCTTCGGGATAGCGTCATTTAAAGAACGAGGGTCAGCAAAACATAAAAAAAAAAAAAACAAAAAACAAAAAAAAAACGTGAAAAAAACTGTGAAAAATAACTGAAGGAGCTTCCCAAAGATGAGGCCATTACGGCTCGACTTTAGGTGTCCTCCTCGGGAAAGCGTCATTTAAAGAACGAGGGTCAGCACAACGTAGAAAAAAAAAAAAAAAGATGGAAAAAACCGGAAAGAAAACTGGGAAAAAAAAACCGAAGGAGCTTCCAAAGATGAGGCCATTACGGCTTGCCTTTAGGTGTCCTCCTCGGGATAGCGTCATTTAAAGAACGAGGGTCAGCACAACGTAAAAAAAAATAAAAAAAAAATGGGAATAAACCGGAAAAACTGTGAAAAAAACCGAAGGAGCTTGCCAAAGATGACGCCATTACGGCTCGCTTTTAGGTGTCCTCCTCGGGATAGCGTCATTTAAAGAACGAGGGTCAACACAACGTAGTAAAAAAAACGGAGAAAAAACCGAGAAAAAACTGTGAAAAAAATCGGAGGAGCTTGCCAAAGATGAGGCCATTACGGCTTGCCTTTAGGTGTCCTCTTCGGGATAGCGTCATTTAAAGAACGAGGGTCAGCAAAACGTAAAAAAAAAAAAACAAAAAACAAAAAAAAACGTGAAAAAAACTGTGAAAAATAACTGAAGGAGCTTCCCAAAGATGAGGCCATTACGGCTCGCCTTTAGGTGTCCTCCTCGGGAAAGCGTCATTTAAAGAACGAGGGTCAGCACAACGTAGAAAAAAAAAAAAAGATGGAAAAAACCGGAAAGAAAACTGGGAAAAAAAAAACCGAAGGAGCTTCCCAAAGATGAGGCGATTACGGCTCGCCTTTAGGTGTCCTCCTCGGGATAGCGTCATTTAAAGAACGAGGGTCAGCACAACGTAAAAAAAAAAAAAAAAAAAAAAAAAAAAAAAAAAACGGACGAGGCCGCCGAAGATGAGTCCATTATGGCTCGCCTTTAGGTGTCCTCCTCGGGATAGCATCATTTAAAGAACGAGTGTCAGCACAACGTAAAAAAAAAAACAAAAACAAAAAAAAAGTGAAAAAACTGTGAAAAATAACTGAAGGAGCTTGCCAAAGATGAGGCCATTACGGCTCGCCTTTAGGTGTCCTCCTCGAGAAAGCGTCATTTAAAGAACGAGGATCAGCAAAACGTAAAAAAAAAAAAACAAAAAACAAAAAAAACGTGAAAAAAACTGTGAAAAATAACTGAAGGAGCTTCCCAAAGATGAGGCCATTACGGCTCGCCTTTAGGTGTCCTCCTCGGGAAAGCGTCATTTAAAGAACAAGGGTCAGCACAACGTATAAAAAAAAAAAAAAAAAAAAAAAAACGGAGGAGCCCGCCGAAGATGAGTCCATTATGGCTCGCCTTTAGGTGTCCTCCTCGGGATAGCATCATTTAAAGAACGAGTGTCAGCACAACGTAAAAAAAAAAAAAAAAAAAAAAAAAAAGGGAAAAAACCGGAAGAAAACTGGGAAAAAAAAACCGAAGGAGCTTCCCAAAGATGAGGCCATTACGGCTCGCCTTTAGGTGTCCTCCTCGGGATAGCGTCATTTAAAGAACGAGGGTCAGCAGAACGTAAAAAAAAATAAAAAAAAAAAATAAAAAAACCGGGAAAAAAAATCGGAAAAAACGAGAAAAACTGTGAAAAAAATCGGAGGACCTTGCCAAAGATGAGGCCATTACGGCTTGCCTTTAGGTGTCCTCCTCGGGATAGCGTCATTTAAAGAACGAGGGTCAGCACAACGTAAAAAAAATAAAAAAAATGGGAATAAACCGGAAAAACTGTGAAAAAAACCGAAGGAGCTTGCCAAAGATGACGCCATTACGGCTCGCTTTTAGGTGTCCTCCTCGGGATAGCGTCATTTAAAGAACGAGGGTCAACACAACGTAGTAAAAAAAACGGAGAAAAAACCGAGAAAAAACTGTGAAAAAAATCGGAGGAGCTTGCCAAAGATGAGGCCATTACGGCTTGCCTTTAGGTGTCCTCTTCGGGATAGCGTCATTTAAAGAACGAGGGTCAGCAAAACGTAAAAAAAAAAAAACAAAAAACAAAAAAAAACGTGAAAAAAACTGTGAAAAATAACTGAAGGAGCTTCCCAAAGATGAGGCCATTACGGCTCGCCTTTAGGTGTCCTCCTCGGGAAAGCGTCATTTAAAGAACGAGGGTCAGCACAACGTAGAAAAAAAAAAAAAAAAGATGGAAAAAACCGGAAAGAAAACTGGGAAAAAAAAACCGAAGGAGCTTCCCAAAGATGAGGCGATTACGGCTCGCCTTTAGGTGTCCTCCTCGGGATAGCGTCATTTAAAGAACGAGGGTCAGCACAACGTAAAAAAAAAAAAAAAAAAAAAAAAAAAAAAAACGGACGAGGCCGCCGAAGATGAGTCCATTATGGCTCGCCTTTAGGTGTCCTCCTCGGGATAGCATCATTTAAAGAACGAGTGTCAGCACAACGTAAAAAAAAAAACAAAAAACAAAAAAAAAGTGAAAAAACTGTGAAAAATAACTGAAGGAGCTTGCCAAAGATGAGGCCATTACGGCTCGCCTTTAGGTGTCCTCCTCGAGAAAGCGTCATTTAAAGAACGAGGATCAGCAAAACGTAAAAAAAAAAAACAAAAAACAAAAAAAACGTGAAAAAAACTGTGAAAAATAACTGAAGGAGCTTCCCAAAGATGAGGCCATTACGGCTCGCCTTTAGGTGTCCTCCTCGGGAAAGCGTCATTTAAAGAACAAGGGTCAGCACAACGTATAAAAAAAAAAAAAAAAAAAAAAAAAAAACGGAGGAGCCCGCCGAAGATGAGTCCATTATGGCTCGCCTTTAGGTGTCCTCCTCGGGATAGCATCATTTAAAGAACGAGTGTCAGCACAACGTAAAAAAAAATAAAAAAAAATGGGAATAAACCGGAAAAACTGTGAAAAAAACCGAAGGAGCTTGCCAAAGATGACGCCATTACGGCTCGCTTTTAGGTGTCCTCCTCGGGATAGCGTCATTTAAAGAACGAGGGTCAACACAACGTAGTAAAAAAAACGGAGAAAAAACCGAGAAAAAACTGTGAAAAAAATCGGAGGAGCTTGCCAAAGATGAGGCCATTACGGCTTGCCTTTAGGTGTCCTCCACGGGATAGCGTCATTTAAAGAACGAGGGTCAGCAAAACGTAAAAAAAAAAATAAAAAAACAAAAAAAAACGTGAAAAAAACTGTGAAAAATAACCGAAGGAGCTTCCCAAAGATGAGGCCATTACGGCTCGCCTTTAGGTGTCCTCCTCGGGATAGCGTCATTTAAAGAACGAGGGTCAGCACAACGTAAAAAAAAAAAAAAACCCCGGGAAAAAACTGGAAAAACTGTGAAAAAAACCGAAGGAGCTTGCCAAAGATGAGGCCATTACGGCTTGCCTTTAGGTGTCCTCCTCGGGATAGCGTCATTTAAAGAACGAGGGTCAGCACAACGTAAAAAAAAATAAAAAAAAATGGGAATAAACCGGAAAAACTGTGAAAAAAACCGAAGGAGCTTGCCAAAGATGACGCCATTACGGCTCGCTTTTAGGTGTCCTCCTCGGGATAGCGTCATTTAAAGAACGAGGGTCAACACAACGTAGTAAAAAAAACGGAGAAAAAACCGAGAAAAAACTGTGAAAAAAATCGGAGGAGCTTGCCAAAGATGAGGCCATTACGGCTTGCCTTTAGGTGTCCTCCACGGGATAGCGTCATTTAAAGAACGAGGGTCAGCAAAACGTAAAAAAAAAAATAAAAAAACAAAAAAAAACGTGAAAAAAACTGTGAAAAATAACCGAAGGAGCTTCCCAAAGATGAGGCCATTACGGCTCGCCTTTAGGTGTCCTCCTCGGGATAGCGTCATTTAAAGAACGAGGGTCAGCACAACGTAAAAAAAAAAAAAAACCCCGGGAAAAAACTGGAAAAACTGTGAAAAAAAACCGAAGGAGCTTGCCAAAGATGAGGCCATTACGGCTTGCCTTTAGGTGTCCTCTTCAGGATAGCGCCATTTAAAGGACGAGGGTTAGCACAACGTTAAAAAAAAAAAAAAAAACCGGGAAAAGACCGAGAAAAAACTGTGAAAAAATCGGAGGAGCTTGCCAAAGATGAGGCCATTACGGCTTGCCTTTAGGTGTTCTCCTCGGGATAGCGTCATTAAAGAACGAGGGTCAGCACAACGTAAAAAAAAAAAAATAAATAAAAAAAAGGGGAAAAGACCGAGAAAAAACTGTGAAAAAAATCAGAGGAGCTTGCCAATGATGAGGCCATTACGGCTTGCCTTTAGGTGTCATCCTCGGGATAGCGTCATTTTAAGAACGAGGGTCAGCAAAACTTAAAAAAAAAAAAGGGAAAAAACGGAGAAAAAACTATGAAAAAAAATTGGAGGAGCTTGCCAATGATGAGGCCATTAAGGCTTGGCTTTAGGTGTCCTCCTCGGGATAGCGTCATTTAAAGAACGAGGGTCAGCACAACGTAAAAAAAAAAAAAAACTGGGAAAAACTGTGACGGATAACCGAAGGAGCTTCCCAAAGATGAAGCCATTACGGCTCGCCTTTAGGTGTCCTCGTCGGGATAGCGACATTCAAAGAACGAGGGTTACCACAACGTAAAAAAAAAAAAAAAAAAAAAAAAAAACAGGGAAAAAACCGATAAAAACTGTGAAAAAAATCGGAGGATCTTGCCAAAGATGAGGCCATTACGGCTTGCCTTTAAGTGTCCTCCTCAGGATAGCGTCATTTAAAGAACGAGGGTCAGCACAAGGTAAAAAAAAAAACCTGGGAAAAAATCGGAAAAACTGTGTAAAAAAACCGAAGGAGCTTGCCAAAGATGAGGCCATTACGGCTCGCTTTTAGGTGTCCTCCTCGGGATAGCGTCTTTTAAAGAACGAGGGTCAGCACAACGTAGTAAAAAAAAAAAAGGGGAAAAAACTGAGAAAAAACTGTGAAAAAAATCAGAGGAGCTTTCCAAAGATGAGGCCATTACGGCTTGCCTTTAGGTGTCATCCTCAGGATAGCGTCATTTTAAGAACGAGGGTCAGCAAAACTTAAAAAAAGAAAAGGGAAAAAACGGAGAAAAAACTGTGAAAAAAAATCAGAGGAGCTTGCCAAAGATGAGGCCATTAAGGCTTGCCTTTAGGTGTCCTCCTCAGGATAGCGTCATTTAAAGAACGAGGGTCAGCACAACGTAAAAAAAAAATAAAAAAAACCGGGAATAAACCGGAAAAACTGTTAAAAAAAACCGAAGGAGCTTGCCCAATATGAGGCCATTACGGCTCTCTTTTAGGTGTCCTCCTCGGGATAGCGTCATTTAAAGAACGAGGGCCAGCACAACGTAGTAAAAAAAAAGGGAAAAAACCGAGAAAAAACTGTGAAAAAAAGATCGGAGGAGCTTGCCAAAGATGAGGCCATTAAGGCTTGCCTTTAGGTGTCCTCCTCGGGATAGCGTCATTTAAAGAATGAGGGTCAGCACAACGTAAAAAAAAATAAAAAAAAACCGAGAATAAACCGGAAAAACTGTTAAAAAAAACCGAAGGAGCTTGCCAAAGATGAGGCCATTACATCTCGCTTTTAGGTGTCCTCCTCGGGATAGCGTCATTTAAAGAACGAGGGTCAGCACAACGTAGTAAAAAAAAACGGAGAAAAAACCGAGAAAAAACTGTGAAAAAAATCAGAGGAGCTTGCCAAAGATGAGGCCATTACGGCTTGCCTTTAGGTGTCCTCCTCGGGATAGCGTCATTTAAAGAACGAGGGTCAGCAAAACGTAAAAAAAACAAAAAACAAAAAACAAAAAAAAAACGTGAAAAAAACTGTGAAAAATAACTGAAGGAGCTTCCCAAAGATGAGGCCATTACGGCTCGCCTTTAGGTGTCCTCCTCGGGATAGCGTCATTTAAAGAACGAGGGTTAGCACAACGTAAAAAAAAAAAAAAAAAAAAAAAAAAAAAACGGAGGAGCCCGCCGAGGATGAGTCCATTATGGCTCGCCTTTAGGTGTCCTCCTCGGGATAGCGTCATTTAAAGAACGAGGGTCAGCACAACGTAAAAAAAAAAATAAAAAAAAAACCGGGAAAAAAAACCGGAAAAAACCGAGAAAAAACTGTGAAAAAAATCGGAGGAGCTTGCCAAAGATGAGGCCATTACGGCTCGCCTTTAGGTGTCCTCCTCAGGATAGCGTCATTTAAAGAACGAGGGTCAGCACAACGTAAAAAAAAATAAAAAAAAAACCGGGAATAAACCGGAAAAACTGTGAAAAAAAACCGAAGGAGCTTGCCAAGATGAGGCCATTACGGCTCGCTTTTAGGTGTCCTCCTCAAGATAGCGTTATTTAAAGAACGAGGGCAGCACAACGTAGTAAAAAAAAAAGGGGAAAAAACCGAGAAAAAACTGTGAAAAAAAGATCGGAGGAGCTTGCCAAAGATGAGGCCATTACGGCTTGCCTTTAGGTGTCCTCCTCGGGATAGCGTCATTTAAAGAACGAGGGTCAGCACAACGTAAAAAAAAAAGGGAAAAAACCGAGAAAAAACTGTGAAAAAAATCAGAGGAGCTTGCCAAATATGAGGCCATTACGGCTTGCCTTTAGGTGTCCTCCTCGGGATAGCGTCATTTAAAGAACGAGGGTCAGCACAACGTAAAAAAAAATAATAAAAAATAAAAAAACCCGGGAAAAAACCGGAAAAAAACTGTGAACCATAACCGAAGGAGCTTCCCAAAGATGAAGCCATTACGGCTTGCCTTTAGGTGTCCTCCTCGGGATAGCGTCATTTAAAGAACGAGGGTTAGCACAACGTAAAAAAAAAATAAAAAAAGAAAAAAAAACGTGAAAAAAACTGTGAAAAATAACCGAAGGAGCTTCCCAAAGATGAGGCCATTACGGCTCGCCTTTAGGTGTCCTCCTCGGGATAGCGTCATTTAAAGAACGAGGGTCAGCACAACGTAAAAAAAAAATGGAGGAGCCCGCCGAAGATGAGTCCGTTATGGCTCGCCTTTAGGTGTCCTCCTCCGGATAGCATTATTTAAAGAACGAGTGTCAGCACGACGTAAAAAAAAAAAGGGAAAAAACCGGAAAGAAAACTAGGAAAAAAAAAACCGAAGGAGCTTCCCAAAGATGAGGCCATTACGGCTCGCCTTTAGGTGTCCTCCTCGGGATTGCGTCATTTAAAGAACGAAGGTCAGCACAACGTTAAAAAAAAAAACCGGGAAAAAATCGAGAAAGAACTATGAAAAAAAAATCGGAGGAGCATCCAAAGATGAGGCCATTACGGCTTGCCTTTAGGTGTCCTCCTCGGGATAGCGTCATTTAAAGAACGAGGGTCAGCACAATGTAAAAAAAAAAAAAAAACCCCGGGAAAAAACCGGAAAAACTGTGAAAAAAAACCGAAGGAGCTTGCCAAAGATGAGGCCATTACTGCTTGCCTTTAGTTGTCCTCCTCGGGATAGCGTCATTTAAAGAACGAGGGTTAGCACAACGTAAAAAAAAAAAAAAACAAACCGGGAAAAAAACGAGAAAAAACTGTGAAAAAAATCGGAGGAGCTTGCCAAAGATAAGGCCAGTACGGCTTGCCTTTAGGTGTCCTCCTCGGGATAGCGTCATTTAAAGAACGAGGGTCAGCACAACGTAAAAAAAAAATAAAAAAAATAAAAAAGGGGAAAAAACCGAGAAAAAACTGTGAAAAAATCAGAGGAGCTTGCCAAAGATGAGGCCACTACGGCTTGCCTTTAGGTATCATCCTCGGGATAGCGTCATTTTAAGAACGAGGGTCAGCAAAACTTAAAAAAAAAAAAAAGGGAAAAAACGGAGAAAAAACTGTGAAAAAAAATAGGAGGAGCTTGCCAAAGATGAGGCCATTAAGGCTTGCCTTTAGGTGTCCTCCTCGGGATAGCGTCATTTAAAGAACGAGGGTCTGCACAACGTAAAAAAAAAAAAAAAAAACTGGGAAAAAACTGTGAAAGATAACCGAAGGAGCTTCCCAAAGATGAGGCCATTACGGCTCGCCTTTAGGTGTCCTCGTTGGGATAGCGTCATTTAAAGAACGAGGGTTAGCACAACGTAAAAAAAAAAAAAAAAACAACTGGGAAAAAACCGAGAAAAAACTGTGAAAAAAATCGGAGGATCTTGCTAAAGATGAGGCCATTACGGCTTGCCTTTAAGTGTCCTCCTCGGGATAGCGTCATATAAAGAACGAGGGTCAGCACAAGGTAAAAAAAAAAAACTGAGAAAAAATCGGAAAAACTGTGTAAAAAAACCGAAGGAGCTTGCCAAAGATGAGGCCATTACGGCTCGCCTTTAGGTGTCCTCCTCGGGATAGCGTCATTTAAAGAACGAGGGTCAGCACAACGTAAAAAAAAATAAAAAAAATAAAAATAAAAAACCGAGAAAAAAAACCGGAAAAAACCGAGAAAAACTGTGAAAAAAATCGGAGGAGCTTGCCAAAGATGAGGCCATTACGGCTTGCCTTTAGGTGTCCTCCTCGGGATAGCGTCATTTAAAGAACGAGGGTCAGCACAACGTAAAAAAAAATAAAAAAAACATGGGAATAAAACGGAAAAACTGTGAAAAAAACCGAAGGAGCTTGCCAAAGATGACGCCATTACGGCTCGCTTTTAGGTGTCCTCCTCGGGATAGCGTCATTTAAAGAACGAGGGTCAACACAACGTAGTAAAAAAAAACGGAGAAAAAACCGAGAAAAAACTGTGAAAAAAATCGGAGGAGCTTGTCAAAGATGAGGCCATTACGGCTTGCCTTTTGGTGTCCTCCTCGGGATAGCGTCATTTAAAGAACGAGGGTCAGCAAAACGTAAAAAAAAATAAAAAAACAAAAAAAAAACGTGAAAAAAACTGTGAAAAATAACCGAAGGAGCTTCCCAAAGATGAGGCCATTACGGCTCGCCTTTAGGTGTCCTCCTCGGGATAGCGTCATTTAAAGAATGAGGGTCAGCACAACGTAAAAAAAAAAAAAAACCCCGGGAAAAAGCTGGAAAAACTGTGAAAAAAAACCGAAGGAGCTTGCCAAAGATGAGGCCATTAATGCTTGCCTTTAGGTGTCCTCCTCGGGATAGCGCCATTTAAAGAACGAGGGTTAGCACAACGTAAAAAAAAAAAAAAAAAAAAACCGGGAAAAGACCGAGAAAAAACTGTGAAAAAATCGGAGGAGCTTGCCAAAGATGAGGCCATTACGGCTTGCCTTTAGGTGTCCTCCTCGGGATAGCGTCATTAAAAGAACGAGGGTCAGCACAACGTAAAAAAAAAATAAAAAAATAAAAAAAAAGGGGAAAAGACCGAGAAAAAACTGTGAAAAAAATCAGCGGAGCTTGCCAAAGATGAGGCCATTACGGCTTGCCTTTACGTGTCATCCTCGGGATAGCGTCATTTTAAGAACGAGGGTCAGCAAAACTTAAAAAAAAAAAAGGGAAAAAACGGAGAAAAAACTATGAAAAAAAATTGGAGGAGCTTGCCAATGATGAGGCCATTAAGGCTTGGCTTTAGGTGTCCTCCTCGGGATAGCGTCATTTAAAGAACGAAGGTCAGCACAACGTAAAAAAAAAAAAAACTGGGAAAAACTGTGAAGGATAACCGAAGGAGCTTCCCAAAGATGAAGCCATTACGGCTCGCCTTTAGGTGTCCTCGTCGGGATAGCGACATTTAAAGAACGAGGGTTAGCACAACGTTAAAAAAAAAAAAAAAAAAAAAAAAAAAAAAAAAAAACAGGGAAAAAACCGATAAAAAACTGTGAAAAAAATCGGAGGATCTTGCCAAAGATGAGGCCATTACGGCTTGCCTTTAAGTGTCCTCCTCAGGACAGCGTCATTTAAAGAACGAGGGTCAGCACAAGGTAAAAAAAAAAAAACCTGGGAAAAAATCGGAAAAACTGTGTAAAAAAACCGAAGGAGCTTGCCAAAGATGAGGCCATTACGGCTCGCTTTTAGGTGTCCTCCTCGGGATAGCGTCTTTTAAAGAACGAGGGTCAGCACAACGTAGTAAAAAAAAAAAGGGGAAAAAACCGAGAAAAAACTGTGAAAAAAAATCAGAGGAGCTTGCCAAAGATGAGGCCATTACGGCTTGCCTTTAGGTGTCCTCCTCGGGATAGCGTCATTTAAAGAACGAGGGTCAGCAAAACGTAAAAAAAAAAAAAAAACAAAAAACAAAAAAAAAACGTGAAAAAAACTGTGAAAAATAACTGAAGGAGCTTCCCAAAGATGAGGCCATTACGGCTCGCCTTTAGGTGTCCTCCTCGGGATAGCGTCATTTAAAGAACGAGGGTCAGCACAACGTAAAAAAAAAAAAAAAAAAAAAAGGAGGAGCCCGCCGAAGATGAGTCCATTATGGCTCGCCTTTAGGTGTCCTCCTCGGGTTAGCGTCATTTAAAGAACGAGGGTCAGCACAACGTAAAAAAAAAATAAAAAAAAAAAACGGGAATAAACCGGAAAAACTGTGAAAAAAAACCGAAGGAGCTTGCCCAAGATGAGGCCATTACGGCTCGCTTTTAGGTGTCCTCCTCGGGATAGCGTCATTTAAAGAACGAGGGCCAGCACAACGTAGTAAAAAAAAAAGGGGAAAAAACCGAGAAAAAATTGTGAAAAAAAGATCGGAGGAGCTTGCCAAAGATGAGGCCATTACGGCTTGCCTTTAGGTGTCCTCCTCGAGATAGCGTCATTTAAAGAATGAGGGTCAGCACAATGTAAAAAAAAATAAAAAAAAACCGGGAATAAACCAGAAAAACTGTTAAAAAAAACCGAAGGAGCTTGCCAAAGATGAGGCCATTACGTCTCGCTTTTAGGTGTCCTCGTCGGAATAGCGTCATTTAAAGAACGAGGGTCAGCACAACGTAGTAAAAAAAACGGAGAAAAAACCGAGAAAAAACTGTGAAAAAAAATCAGAGGAGCTTGCCAAAGATGAGGCCATTACGGCTTGCCTTTAGGTGTCCTCCTCGGGATAGCGTCATTTAAAGAACGAGGGTCAGCAAAACGTAAAAAAAAAAAAAACCAAAAAACAAAAAAAAAACGTGAAAAAAACTGTGAAAAATAACTGAAGGAGCTTCCCAAAGATGAGGCCATTACGGCTCGCCTTTAGGTGTCCTCCTCGGGATAGCGTCATTTAAAGAACGAGGGTCAGCACAACGTAAAAAAAAAAAAAAAAAAAAGGAGGAGCCCGCCGAAGATGAGTCCATTATGGCTCGCCTTTAGGTGTCCTCCTCGGGTTAGCGTCATTTAAAGAACGAGGGTCAGCACGACGTAAAAAAAAAATAAAAAAAAAAACGGGAATAAACCGGAAAAACTGTGAAAAAAAACCGAAGGAGCTTGCCCAAGATGAGGCCATTACGGCTCGCTTTTAGGTGTCCTCCTCGGGATAGCGTCATTTAAAGAACGAGGGCCAGCACAACGTAGTAAAAAAAAAAGGGGAAAAAACCGAGAAAAAATTGTGAAAAAAAGATCGGAGGAGCTTGCCAAAGATGAGGCCATTACGGCTTGCCTTTAGGTGTCCTCCTCGAGATAGCGTCATTTAAAGAATGAGGGTCAGCACAATGTAAAAAAAAATAAAAAAAAACCGGGAATAAACCAGAAAAACTGTTAAAAAAAACCGAAGGAGCTTGCCAAAGATGAGGCCATTACGTCTCGCTTTTAGGTGTCCTCGTCGGAATAGCGTCATTTAAAGAACGAGGGTCAGCACAACGTAGTAAAAAAAACGGAGAAAAAACCGAGAAAAAACTGTGAAAAAAAATCAGAGGAGCTTGCCAAAGATGAGGCCATTACGGCTTGCCTTTAGGTGTCCTCCTCGGGATAGCGTCATTTAAAGAACGAGGGTCAGCAAAACGTAAAAAAAAAAAAAACCAAAAAACAAAAAAAAACGTGAAAAAAACTGTGAAAAATAACTGAAGGAGCTTCCCAAAGATGAGGCCATTACGGCTCGCCTTTAGGTGTCCTCCTCGGGATAGCGTCATTTAAAGAACGAGGGTCAGCACAACGTAAAAAAAAAAAAAAAAAAAAAGGAGGAGCCCGCCGAAGATGAGTCCATTATGGCTCGCCTTTAGGTGTCCTCCTCGGGTTAGCGTCATTTAAAGAACGAGGGTCAGCACAACGTAAAAAAAAAATAAAAAAAAAAACGGGAATAAACCGGAAAAACTGTGAAAAAAAACCGAAGGAGCTTGCCCAAGATGAGGCCATTACGGCTCGCTTTTAGGTGTCCTCCTCGGGATAGCGTCATTTAAAGAACGAGGGCCAGCACAACGTAGTAAAAAAAAAAAGGGGAAAAAACCGAGAAAAAACTGTGAAAAAAAGATCGGAGGAGCTTGCCAAAGATGAGGCCATTACGGCTTGCCTTTAGGTGTCCTCCTCGAGATAGCGTCATTTAAAGAACGAGGGTCAGCACAACGTAAAAAAAAAAAAGGGAAAAAACCGAGAAAAAACTGTGAAAAAAATCAGAGGAGCTTGCCAAAGATGAGGCCATTACGGCTTGCCTTTAGGTGTCCTCCTCGGGATAGCGTCATTTAAAGAACGAGGGTCAGCACAACGTAAAAAAAAAATAATAAAAAATAAAAAAACCCGGGAAAAAACTGTGAACCATAACCGAAGGAGCTTCCCAAAGATGAAGCCATTACGGCTTGCCTTTAGGTGTCCTCCACGGGATAGCGTCATTTAAAGAACGAGGGTTAGCACAACGTAAAAAAAAAATAAAAAAATAAAAAAAAACGTGAAAAAAACTGTGAAAAATAACCGAAGTAGCTTCCCAAAGATGAGGCCATTACGGCTCGCCTTTAGGTGTCCTCTTCGGGATAGCGTCATTTAAAGAACGAGGGTCAGCACAACGTAAAAAAAAAATGGAGGAGCCCGCCGAAGATGAGTCCGTTATGGCTCGCCTTTAGGTGTCCTCCTCGGGATAGCATCATTTAAAGAACGAGTGTCAGCACGACGTAAAAAAAAAAAAAGGGAAAAAACCGGAAAGAAAACTAGGAAAAAAAAAACCGAAGGAGCTTCCCAAAGATGAGGCCATTACGGCTCGCCTTTAGGTGTCCTCCTCGGGATTGCGTCATTTAAAGAACGAGGGTCAGCACAACGTTAAAAAAAAAAAACCGGGAAGAAATCGAGAAAGAACTATGAAAAAAAATCGGAGGAGCTTCCCAAGACGAGGCCATTACGGCTTGCCTTTAGGTGTCCTCCTCGGGATAGCGTCATTTAAAGAACGAGGGTCAGCACAATGTAAAAAAAAAAAAAAAACCCGGGAAAAAACCGGAAAAACTGTGAAAAAAAACCGAAGGAGCTTGCCAAAGATGAGGCCATTACGGCTTGCCTTTAGTTGTCCTCCTCGGGATAGCGTCATTTAAAGAACGAGGGTTAGCACAACGTAAAAAAAAAAAAACAAACCGGGAAAAAACCGAGAAAAAACTGTGAAAAAAATCGGAGGAGCTTGCCAAAGATGAGGCTAGTACGGCTTGCCTTTAGGTGTCCTCCTCGGGATAGCGTCATTTAAAGAACGAGGGTCAGCACAACGTAAAAAAAAAATAAAAAAAATAAAAAAAGGGGAAAAAACCAAGAAAAAACTGTGAAAAAAATCAGAGGAGCTTGCCAAAGATGAGGCCACTACGGCTTGCCTTTAGGTGTCATCCTCGGGATAGCGTCATTTTAAGAACGAGGGTCAGCAAAACTTAAAAAAAAAAAAATGGGAAAAAACGGAGAAAAAACTGTGAAAAAAAATCGGAGGAGCTTGCCAAAGATGAGGCCATTAAGGCTTGCCTTTAGGTGTTCTCCTCGGGATAGCATCATTTAAAGAACGAGGGTCTGCACAACGTAAAAATAAAAAAAACTGGGAAAAAACTTTGAAAGATAACCAAAGGAGCTTCCCAAAGATGAGGCCATTACGGCTCGCCTTTAGGTGTCCTCGTCGGGATAGCGTCATTTAAAGAACGAGGGTTAGCACAACGTAAAAAAAAAAAAAAAAAACAAACAACAGGGAAAAAACTGAGAAAAACTGTGAAAAAAATCGGAGGATCTTGCCAAAGATGAGGCCATTACGGCTTGCCTTTAAGTGTCCTCCTCGGGATACCGTCATATAAAGAACGAGGGTCAGCACAAGGAAAAAAAAAAAACTGAGGAAAAATCGGAAAAACTGTGTAAAAAAACCGAAGGAGCTTGCCAAAGATGAGGCCGTTACGGCTCGCTTTTAGGTGTCCTCCTCGGGATAGCATCATTTAAAGAACGAGGGTCAGCACAACGTAAAAAAAAAATAATAAAAAATAAAAAAACCCGGGAAAAAACCGGAAAAAAACTGTGAACCATAACCGAAGGAGCTTCCCAAAGATGAAGCCATTACGGCTTGCCTTTAGGTGTCCTCCTCGGGATAGCGTCATTTAAAGAACGAGGGTTAGCACAACGTAAAAAAAAAATAAAAAAACAAAAAAAAACGTGAAAAAAACTGTGAAAAATAACCGAAGGAGCTTCCCAAAGATGAGGCCATTACGGCTCGCCTTTAGGTGTCCTCTTCGGGATAGCGTCATTTAAAGAATGAGGGTCAGCACAACGTAAAAAAAAAATGGAGGAGCCCGCCGAAGATGAGTCCGTTATGGCTCGCCTTTAGGTGTCCTCCTCGGGATAGCATCATTTAAAGAACGAGTGTCAGCACGACGTAAAAAAAAAAGGGAAAAAACAGGAAAGAAAACTAGGAATAAAAAAACCGAAGGAGCTTCCCAAAGATGAGGCCATTACGGCTCGCCTTTAGGTGTCCTCGTCGGGATAGCGTCATTTAAAGAACGAGGGTTAGCACAACGTAAAAAAAAAAAAAAAAAACAACAGGGAAAAAACCGAGAAAAAACTGTGAAAAAAATCGGAGGATCTTGCCAAAGATGAGCCCATTACGGCTTGCCTTTAAGTGTCCTCCTCGGGATACCGTCATATAAAGAACGAGGGTCAGCACAAGGAAAAAAAAAACTGAGGAAAAATCGGAAAAACTGTGTAAAAAAACCGAAGGAGCTTGCCAAAGATGAGGCCATTACGGGTCGCTTTTAGGTGTCCTCCTCGGGATAGCGTCATTTAAAGAACGAGGGTCAGCACAACGTAGTAAAAAAAAAAAGGGGAAAAAACCGAGAAATAACTGTGAAAAAAAATCAGAGGAGCTTGCCAAAGATGAGGCCATTACGGCTTGCCTTTAGGTGTCCTCCTCGTGATACCGTCATTTAAAGAACGAGGGTTACCACAACGTAAAAAAAAAAAACCGGGAAAAAACTGTGAAAAAAAATCGGAGGAGCTTGCCAAAGATGAGGCCATTATGGCTCGCCTTGAGGTGTCCTCCTTGGGATAGCGTCATTTAAAGAATGAGAGTGAGCACAACGTAAAAAAAAAAAAAAAAGACCAGGAAAAAACTGGAAAAAAAACTGTGAAAAAAAAACCGAAGGAGCTTGCCAAAGATGAGGCCATTACGGCTTGCCTTTAGGTGTACTCCTCGGGATAGCGTCATTTAAAGAACGAGGGTCAGCACAACGTAAAAAAAAAAAAAAAAAAAACCGAGAATAAACCAGAAAAACTGTTAAAAAAAACCGAAGGAGCTTGCCAAAGATGAGGCCATTACGGGTCGCTTTTAGGTGTCCTCCTCGGGATAGCGTCATTTAAAGAATGAGGGTCAGCACAACGTAGTAAAAAAAAACGGAGAAAAACCGAGAAAAAATTGTGAAAAAAAATCGGAGGAGCTTGACAAAGATGAGGCCATTACGGCTTGGCTTTAGGTGTCCTCCTCGGGATAGCGTCATTTAAAGAACGAGGGTCAGCAAAAGGTAAAAAAAAAACAAAAAACAAAAAACAAAAAAAAAATCGTGAAAAAAACTGTGAAAAATAACTGAAGGAGCTTCCCAAAGATGAGGCCATTACGGCTTGGCTTTAGGTGTCCTCCTCGGGATAGCGTCATTTAAAGAACGAGGGTCAGCACAATGTAAAAAAAAAAAAAAAAAAAAAACGGAAGAGCCGCCGAAGATGAGTCCATTATGGCTCGCCTTTAGGTGTCCTCCTCGGGATAGCGTCATTTAAAGAACGAGGGTGAGCACAACGTAAAAAAAAAAAAAAAAAAAAAAAAAAAGAGGGAAAAAACCGGAAAGAAAACTGGGAAAAAAAAAAACTGAAGGAGCTTCCCAAAGATGAGGCCATTACGGCTCGCCTTTAGGTGTCCTCCTCGGGATAACGTCATTTAAAGAACGAGGGTCAGCACAACATAAAAAAAAATAATAAAAAAATAAAAAAAAATCGGAAAAAAACCGGAAAAAACCGAGAAAAAACTGTGAAAAAAAACCGAAGGAGCTTGCCAAAGATGAGGCCATTACGTCTCGCTTTTAGGTGTCCTCGTCGGGATAGCGTCATTTAAAGAACGAGGGTCAGCACAACGTAGTAAAAAAAATGGAGAAAAAACCGAGAAAAAACTGTGAAAAAAAATCAGAGGAGCTTGCCAAAGATGAGGCCATTACGGCTTGCCTTTAGGTGTCCTCCTCGGGATAGCGTCATTTAAAGAACGAGGGTCAGCAAAACGTAAAAAAAAAAAAAAAAACAAAAAACAAAAAAAAAAAACGTGAAAAAAACTGTGAAAAATAACTGAAGGAGCTTCCCAAAGATGAGGCCATTACGGCTCGCCTTTAGGTGTCTTCCTCGGGATAGCGTCATTTAAAGAACGAGGGTCAGCACAACGTAAAAAAAAAAAAAAAAAAAAAACGGAGGAGCCCGCCGAAGATGAGTCCATTATGGCTCGCCTTTAGGTGTCCTCCTCGAGTTAGCGTCATTTAAAGAACGAGGGTCAGCACAACGTAAAAAAAAAATAAAAAAAAAACCGGGAATAAACCGGAAAAACTGTGAACCATAACCGAAGGAGCTTCCCAAAGATGAAGCCATTACGGCTTGCCTTTAGGTGTCCTCTTCGGGATAGCGTCATTTAAAGAACGAGGGTCAGCACAACGTAAAAAAAAAATGGCAGAGCCCGCCGAAGATGAGTCCGTTATGGCTCGCCTTTAGGTGTCCTCCTCGGGATAGCATCATTTAAAGAACGAGTGTCAGCACGACGTAAAAAAAAAAAGGGAAAAAACCGGAAAGAAAACTAGGAAAAAAAAACCGAAGGAGCTTCCCAAAGATGAGGCCATTACGGCTCGCCTTTAGGTGTCCTCCTCGGGATTGCGTCATTTAAAGAACGAGGGTCAGCACAACGTTAAAAAAAAAAAAACCGGGAAAAAATCGAGAAAGAACTATGAAAAAAAATCGGAGGAGCTTCCAAAGACGAGGCCATTACGGCTTGCCTTTAGGTGTCCTCCTCGGGATAGCGTCATTTAAAGAACGAGGGTCAGCACAATGTAAAAAAAAAAAAAAAACCCCGGGAAAAAACCGGAAAAACTGTGAAAAAAAACCGAAGGAGCTTGCCAATGATGAGGCCATTACGGCTTGCCTTTAGTTGTCCTCCTCGGGATAGCGTCATTTAAAGAACGAGGGTTAGCACAACGTAAAAAAAAAAAACAAACCGGGAAAAAACCGAGAAAAAACTGTGAAAAAAATCGGAGGAGCTTGCCAAAGATGAGGCCAGTACGGCTTGCCTTTAGGTGTCCTCCTCGGGATAGCGTCATTTAAAGAACGAGGGTCAGCACAACGTAAAAAAAATAAAAAAAATAAAAAAAGGGGAAAAACCGAGAAAAAACTGTGAAAAAAATCAGAGGAGCCTGCCATAGATGAGGCCACTACGGCTTGCCTTTAGGTGTCATCCTCGAGATAGCGTCATTTTAAGAACGAGGGTCAGCAAAACTTAAAAAAAAAAAAAAGGAAAAAACGGAGAAAAAACTGTGAAAAAAAATCGGAGGAGCTTGCCAAAGATGAGGCCATTAAGGCTTGCCTTTAGTTGTCCTCCTCGGGATAGCGTCATTTAAAGAACGAGGGTCTGCACAACGTAAAAAAAAAAAAAAACTGGGAAAAAACTGTGAAAGATAACCAAAGGAGCTTCCCAAAGATGAGGCCATTACGGCTCGCCTTTAGGTGTCCTCGTCGGGATAGCGTCATTTAAAGAACGAGGGTTAGCACAACGTAAAAAAAAAAAAAAAAAAAAACAACAGGGAAAAAACCGATAAAAAACTGTGAAAAAAATCGGAGGATCTTGCCAAAGATGAGGCCATTACGGCTTGCCTTTAAGTGTCCTCCTCGGGATACCGTCATATAAAGAACGAGGGTCAGCACAAGGAAAAAAAAAAACTGAGGAAAAATCGGAAAAACTATGTAAAAAAACCGAAGGAGCTTGCCAAAGATGAGGCCGTTACGGCTCGCTTTTAGGTGTCCTCCTCGGGATAGCATCATTTAAAGAACGAGGGTCAGCACAACGTAGTAAAAAAAAAAAGGGGAAAAAACCGAGAAAAAACTGTGAAAAAAAATCAGAGGAGCTTGCCAAAGATGAGGCCATTACGGCTTGCCTTTAGGTGTCCTCCTCGGGATACCGTCATTTAAAGAACGAGGGTTACCACAACGTAAAAAAAAAAAAACCGGGAAAAAACTGTGAAAAAAAATCGGAGGAGCTTGCCAAAGATGAGGCCATTATGGCTCGCCTTGAGGTGTCCTCCTTGGGAAAGCGTCATTTAAAGAACGAGAGTGAGCACAACGTAAAAAAAAAAAAAAAAGACCAGGAAAAAACTGGAAAAAAAACTGTGAAAAAAAAACCGAAGGAGCTTGCCAAAGATGAGGCCATTACGGCTTGCCTTTAGGTGTACTCCTCGGGATAGCGTCATTTAAAGAACGAGGGTCAGCACAACGTAAAAAAAAATAAAAAAAAAAACCGAGAATAAACCAGAAAAACTGTTAAAAAAAACCGAAGGAGCTTGCCAAAGATGAGGCCATTACGGGTCGCTTTTAGGTGTCCTCCTCGGGATAGCGTCATTTAAAGAACGAGGGTCAGCACAACGTAGTAAAAAAAAACGGAGAAAAACCGAGAAAAAATTGTGAAAAAAAATCGGAGGAGCATGACAAAGATGAGGCCATTACGGCTTGGCTTTAGGTGTCCTCCTCGGGATAGCGTCATTTAAAGAACGAGGGTCAGCAAAACGTAAAAAAAAACAAAAAACAAAAAACAAAAAAAAACGTGAAAAAAACTGTGAAAAATAACTGAAGGAGCTTCCCAAAGATGAGGCCATTACGGCTTGGCTTTAGGTGTCCTCCTCGGGATAGCGTCATTTAAAGAACGAGGGTCAGCACAATGTAAAAAAAAAAAAAAAAACGGAGGAGTCGCCGAAGATGAGTCCATTATGGCTCGCCTTTAGGTGTCCTCCTCGGGATAGCGTCATTTAAAGAACGAGTGTCAGCACAACGTAAAAAAAAAAAAAAAAAGAGGGAAAAAACCGGAAAGAAAACTGGGAAAAAAAAAACTGAAGGAGCTTCCCAAAGATGAGGCCATTACGGCTCGCCTTTAGGTGTCCTCCTCGGGATAACGTCATTTAAAGAACGAGGGTCAGCACAACATAAAAAAAAATAATAAAAAAATAAAAAAAAATCGGAAAAAAACTGGAAAAAACCGAGAAAAAACTGTGAAAAAAAATCGGAGGAGCTTGCCAAAGATGAGGCCATTACGGCTTGCCTTTAGGTGTCCTCCTCGGGATAGCGTCATTTAAAGAACGAGGGTCAGCACAACGTAAAAAAAAATAAAAAAAAAACCGAGAATAAACCGGAAAAACTGTGAAAAAAAACCGAAGGAGCTTGCCAAAGATGAGGCCATTACGGCTCGCTTTTAGTTGTCCTCCTCGGGATAGCGTCATTTAAAGAACGAGGGCCAGCACAACGTAGTAAAAAAAAAAGGGGAAAAACCGAGAAAAAACTGTGAAAAAAAAAATCAGAGGAGCTTGCCAAAGATGAGGCCATTACGGCTTGCCTTTAGGTGTCCTCCTCGGGATAGTGTCATTTAAAGAACGAGGGTCAGCACAACGTAAAAAAAAAAAAGGGAAAAAACCGAGAAAAAACTTTGAAAAAAATCAGAGGAGCTTGCCAAAGATGAGGCCATTACGGCTTGCCATTAGGTGCCCTCCTCGGGATAGCGTCATTTAAAGAACGAGGGTCAGCACAACGTAAAAAAAATAATAAAAAATAAAAAAACCCGGGAAAAAACTGGAAAAAAGCTGTGAAACATAACCAAAGGAGCTTCCCAAAGATGAGGCCATTACGGCTTGCCTTTAGTTGTCCTCCTCGGGATAGCGTCATTTAAAGAACGAGGGTTAGCACAACGTATAAAAAAAAAACCGGGAAAAAACCGAGAAAAAACTGTGAAAAAATCGGAGGAGCTTGCCAAAGATGAGGCCATTACAGCTTGCCTTTAGGTGTCCTCCTCGGGATAGCGTCATTTAAAGAACGAGGGTCAGCACAACGTAAAAAAAAAAAAAAAAAAAGGGAAAAAACCGAGAAAATCTGTGAAAAAAATCAGAGGAGCTTGCCAAAGATGAGGCTATTACGGCTTGCCTTTAGGTGTCCTCCTCGGGATAACGTCATTTTAAGAACGAGGGTCAGCAAAACATAAAAAAAAAAAGGGAAAAAACGGAGAAAAAACTGTGAAAAAAAAAATCGGAGGAGCTTGCCAAAGATGAGGCCATTAAGGCTTGCCTTTAGGTGTCCTCCTCTGGATAGCGTCATTTAAAGAACGAGGGTCAGCACAACGTAAAAAAAAAACTGGGAAAAAACTGTGAAAGATAACCGAAGGAGCTTCCCAAAGATGAGGCCATTATGGCTCGCCTTTAGGTGTCCTCCTCGGGATAGCGTCATTTAAAGAACGAGGGTTAGCACAACTTAGTAAAAAAAAAAAAAAAAAACCCGTGAAAAAACCGATAAAAAACTGTGAAAAAAATCGGAGGATCTTGCCAAAGATGAGGCCATTACGGCTTGCCTTTAGGTGTCCTCCTCGGGATAGCGTCATTTAAAGAACGAGGGTCAGCACAACGTAAAAAAAAAAAAGGGAAAAAACCGAGAAAAAACTTTGAAAAAAATCAGAGGAGCTTGCCAAAGATGAGGCCATTACGGCTTGCCATTAGGTGCCCTCCTCGGGATAGCGTCATTTAAAGAACGAGGGTCAGCACAACGTAAAAAAAATAATAAAAAATAAAAAAACCCGGGAAAAAACTGGAAAAAAGCTGTGAAACATAACCAAAGGAGCTTCCCAAAGATGAGGCCATTACGGCTTGCCTTTAGTTGTCCTCCTCGGGATAGCGTCATTTAAAGAACGAGGGTTAGCACAACGTATAAAAAAAAAACCGGGAAAAAACCGAGAAAAAACTGTGAAAAAATCGGAGGAGCTTGCCAAAGATGAGGCCATTACAGCTTGCCTTTAGGTGTCCTCCTCGGGATAGCGTCATTTAAAGAACGAGGGTCAGCACAACGTAAAAAAAAAAAAAAAAAAGGGAAAAAACCGAGAAAATCTGTGAAAAAAATCAGAGGAGCTTGCCAAAGATGAGGCTATTACGGCTTGCCTTTAGGTGTCCTCCTCGGGATAACGTCATTTTAAGAACGAGGGTCAGCAAAACATAAAAAAAAAAGGGAAAAAACGGAGAAAAAACTGTGAAAAAAAAAATCGGAGGAGCTTGCCAAAGATGAGGCCATTAAGGCTTGCCTTTAGGTGTCCTCCTCTGGATAGCGTCATTTAAAGAACGAGGGTCAGCACAACGTAAAAAAAAAACTGGGAAAAAACTGTGAAAGATAACCGAAGGAGCTTCCCAAAGATGAGGCCATTATGGCTCGCCTTTAGGTGTCCTCCTCGGGATAGCGTCATTTAAAGAACGAGGGTTAGCACAACTTAGTAAAAAAAAAAAAAAAAACCCGTGAAAAAACCGATAAAAAACTGTGAAAAAAATCGGAGGATCTTGCCAAAGATGAGGCCATTACGGCTTGCCTTTAGGTGTCCTCCTAGGGATAGCGTCATTTAAAGAACGAGGGTCAGCACAACGTAAAAAAAAAAAAAAAAAAGGGAAAAAACCGAGAAAATCTGTGAAAAAAATCAGAGGAGCTTGCCAAAGATGAGGCTATTACGGCTTGCCTTTAGGTGTCCTCCTCGGGATAACGTCATTTTAAGAACGAGGGTCAGCAAAACATAAAAAAAAAAAGGGAAAAAACGGAGAAAAAACTGTGAAAAAAAAAATCGGAGGAGCTTGCCAAAGATGAGGCCATTAAGGCTTGCCTTTAGGTGTCCTCCTCTGGATAGCGTCATTTAAAGAACGAGGGTCAGCACAACGTAAAAAAAAAACTGGGAAAAAACTGTGAAAGATAACCGAAGGAGCTTCCCAAAGATGAGGCCATTATGGCTCGCCTTTAGGTGTCCTCCTCGGGATAGCGTCATTTAAAGAACGAGGGTTAGCACAACTTAGTAAAAAAAAAAAAAAAAACCCGTGAAAAAACCGATAAAAAACTGTGAAAAAAATCGGAGGATCTTGCCAAAGATGAGGCCATTACGGCTTGCCTTTAGGTGTCCTCCTCGGGATAGCGTCATTTAAAGAACGAGGGTCAGCACAACGTAAAAAAAAAAAAAAAAAAAAAAAAAAAAAAAAAAAAAAAAAAAAAAAAAAAAAAACCCTGGGAAAAAACCGGAAAAACTGTGTAAAAAAACCGAAGGAGCTTGCCAAAGATGAGGCCATTACGGCTCGCTTTTAGGTGTCCTCCTCGGATAGCGTCATTTAAAGAACGAGGGTCAGCACAACGTAGTAAAAAAAAAAGGGAAAAAACTGAGAAAAAACTGTGAAAAAAAATCAGAGGAGCTTGCCAAAGATGAGGCCATTACGGCTTGCCTTTAGGTGTCCTCCTCGGATAGCGTCATTTAAAGAACGAGGGTCAGCACAACGTAAAAAAAAAAATAATCGGGAAAAAACTGTGAAAAAAAATCGGAGGAGCTTGCCAAAGATGAGGCCATTACGGCTCGCCTTGAGGTGTCTTCCTCGGGATAGCGTCATTTAAAGAACGAGGGTGAGCACAACGTAAAAAAAAAAAAAAAAACCAGGAAAAAACCGGAAAAAAAACTGTGAAAAAAAAAAACGAAGGAGCTTGCCAAAGATGAGGCCATTACGGCTCGCTTTTAGGTGTCCTCCTCGTGATAGCGTCATTTAAAGAACAAGGGTCAGCACATCGTAGTAAAAAAAAAAACCGTGAAAAAACCGAGAAAAAAACTGTGAAAAAAAAAATCAGAGAAGCTTGCCAAAGATGAGGCCATTACGGCTTGCCTTTAGGTGTCCTCCTCGGGATAGCGTCATTTAAAGAACGAGGGTCAGCACAACGTATAAAAAAAAAACTGGGAAAAAACAGGAAAAACTGTGTTAAAAAATCGAAGGAGCTTGCCAAACATGAGGCCATTACGGCTCGCTTTTAGGTGTCCTCCTCGGGATAGCGTCATTTAAAGAACGAGGGTCAGCACAACGTAGTAAAAAAAAAGGGGGGAAAAAACCGAGAAAAAACTGTGAAAAAAAATTGTAGGAGCTTGCCAAAGATGAGGCCATTACGGCTTGCCTTTTGGTGTCCACCTCGGGATAGCGTCATTTAAAGAACGAGGGTCAGCACAACATAATAAAAAAAAAAAACGGGAAAAAGCTGTAAAAAATAACCGAAGGAGCTTCCCAAAGATGAGGCCATTACGGCTCGCCTTTAGGTGTCCTCCTCGGGATAGCGTCATTTAAAGTACGAGGGTCAGCACAACGTAGTAAAAAAAAAACGTGGAAAAAACCGAGAAAAAACTGTGAAAAAAAAATCAGAGGAGCTTTGATGACAAGTCATCTTAGCCTAGTTTTACTAGCCTTTTTCTTTGTTTTTATTTGGTTTTATGCACTTTCTTGCATCCTAAGTAAGTAATTTGGAATGAAAATGCATGACTTCTTTGAATCAAACAATCACCATGTAATTGATGCTAAATCATGAGGTTTAAGCCAAATTTAATTGATCTCTAATGATTTATAAACCTTGTGAATTTGGAGATACTTTGATTGGTTGTTTTGATTAATTGTAGGTGAAGAAAAGAAGAAAAGAAGAAAGCGTGGCCTAAGAAGTGTGGCTCAAGGAAAAAAAATGTGGCCAAGAAAGGAGGAAGTGTGGCGCAACAAACCATGAAGCTCACTCCAAGAGCACCAAGCTCACTAAGTGAGCACTACATTTACTCCCAGGAGACCAAGGCACAAAGCTCAGCTCACTTTGTGAGCTGAGCACAACATGAGGCCAAGAAACAAGGAAAGAAGAAACCAAGCTCAGCTCACAAAGTGAGCATTATCGAGAGCACCAAAGAAATAATTCAAGGAAAATAAGTTGCAAATGCATGCCCCAAGGCTTGAACTCATGACCAAGGGGGATGGGGGAGGCGCTACCCACAAGGAAAAATAAGCTAAAAATGGCCAAATGCAATCCCCAAGATTCGAACCCCACACCTTGAGGAAGCAAGGAAGCAAGGAAGCAAGGCAACCAAAGAAAAGGGGCAGCGCATGCTTCCCATGGGTTTCGAACCAAGGACCTTCCCTTGGATGTCTGATGGTGTATTTTTGTGGAAAAACGAATTTCTCCAAAATACCCAAAACTAACCGGCAAGTGCACCGGGTCGCATCAAGTAATAATAACTCACGGGAGTGAGGTCGATCCCACAGGGATTGAAGGATTGAGCAATTTTAGTTTAGTGGTTGATTTAGTCAAGCGAATCAAGATTTTGTTGAGTGATTAGTGATTTGCAGAATTTAGATTGCATGGAAAGTAAAGGGAATGGGTAAATTGCATGAAATTAAAGAGAACTGAAATTTAAAGTGCTGAATCTTAAAGAACAAGAAATTAAATGGCAGAAACTTAGAACGCAAGAAATGTAAATTGCAGAATCTTAAAGTGCAAGAAATGTAAATAGCTTGGATTGTAAAGGGAATTGGGAATTGGATTTGCAGAAATTAAACAAGGAAAAGTAAAATTCAACAAGCAGAGGAGTAGAAGATAACTTGGATTGAACCGGATCTAAAAACAGAATTGTAAATGAGCATGAAAAGCATTAAACAGAGGATGTAAAATTGGAATTTAGATCTCAGGACCCAAGAGACTAGATAACCAAGTCTAGATCTCAATGCCTTCCTAGATCCAACAAGAACAATTGCAAAGGAAATGTAAATAGCAAAGAAAGTAGATGAAGAAGCAATTAACCGAAACTGAAATTCAATTAAGCAGAGAATTAAACAAAGAGATCTCAGGATGAGATTGAAACAGAATTCCTTCAATTCTCCAACCCAAGATCCAAGATAAGTGTAATTGAAATTGAAAGCAAGAAAACTAAGAGGAAGCGAATTCAATTCTCCTTCCCCGAGACTTAGAAATTAAAATTCTCTCCACACCAAAAGCTCTCCGAAAACTCTCTATGAAAACTAAAAGGAAAAGCTCTCCAAAAACTTAAATCCTATGCTATTTATACACTTTCTTCAAATGGTCTTCAAGCCTTCAATTGGGCCTTTGATCTTGATGGAATTGGGTTGATAGAGGCCTTGGTTGATTGCTCTTGGAGTTTGGAGAAGAACCAAATTGAACCGGGTTTGGAATCATGAAAGCTTGAGTAAAAGTTTGAGTAAAAGTTTGAGGCTAACTTTTACTCCAACTTTTCACATCAGCCACCCTTCTTTGCTGATACCAACGTTGGGGAAAAAGTTAGGGGTCAAACTTTTGCTCCAACGTTGGCCTCCCCTTGCACACTCATGGCGCCAACGTTTGCCAAAAAGTTAGAGGCAAACGTTGGAGCAAACTTTTGCTCTCCAGGGTGTGTTGTTCATGCGCCAACGTTTGCCAAAAAGTTTGAGGCTAACGTTGGCGCAAACTTTTGCTCTCCAGGGTGTTGATTTGTGATGCCAAAAGTTTGCCAAAAAGTTTGAGGCAAACTTTTGCTCCAGCTTTTTGCCCAAAAGTTTGCACAAAAGTTTGAGGCAAACTTTTGGTCCAGCTTTTTGCTCAAAAGTTTGCACAAAAGTTTGAGGCAAACTTTTGGTCCAGCTTTTTGCTCCCTGGTTCATTTTCACTTATTCCAAAAGTTTGAGCTAAAGTTTGAGGCAAACTTTTGCTCAAACTTTTTGTCCTCTCTTCCTCCTAGCCATTCCTTATTGCTTCAACCTTTCTCCAAGCTTTCTTCACCTATCATTAATCAACCAAACACATCAAAGCTATGCTCAAAACCATGAGATATTCATTCTTTCATAATATGTGACAATTATAGCATAAAACCTCATGAAATAGCATGAATTCATACATGGTTGATTAAATCAAAGGAAGCATGAAAATCTACCCAATTGGCTTGCTTATGACTCAAGAAAGTGCATAATTCAATTGAAAACAAAAGAAAAAGGCTAGTGAAACTAGGCTAAGATGACTTGTCATCACAACACCAAACTTAAAGCTTGCTTGTCCCCAAGCAAGAAATGATTTATTGAGAAGAAAGAATGAAATGGAAGAGGATGTTCATGCTAGTAGAGTGTTATTGGTAGTTCATGGGGTTTTATGTGGATATGTACACACTCACCTCTTATTGACTCTTAAGCCTAGAAAGTCTCCTTCAAGCTTCAAGTAACATACTGCTATGACCTCTCATTATTCCTTTATCCTTGGCTATTATCTTGTTCATAAGCTTTATTTGAGTGTCATGTGTAGCAAGTTCATTTCCTTTTCTTTATACTTGACACATTATTCACTATAGACACTTGGCTCACATTCCTTCTTAGAACATTGATGCCCAGCACCTCTTTGGGCTACTAAATGCCTTGTAGTTAGGTTGCTCTTGATAGTGGACTTTCAGCTGATGATCCCGGATTAGTTAACCCAAGTCATCAAGTGTTGATGCACTCCAAAGAGCTTAATAATCTAAGCAGATCCTAATACAAAGACACCACAGGCATATGCTCTAAGGTTCAAGCTATTGGTGTCCAGCTTTGTTTCTTTTTGTTTTTCTTTTGTTCTGCCACTCTTTGGCTATTTCTTTTTCTCCCCTTTTTTTTCTTTCTTTTTTGTTTTTCTGTCTAACCAAGGACTTTTATTTGATTGAGATTCATAGACAGTAGGCCACTTTATACTTAGAAGGGGACATCCTAGTTCTTTTATTCACCAAAGTGAGCTATTATACAATCACACACACACACCACCACTTACTTTTATTGTACTTCTATCTAACAGAGAACTATCTCACTTCACATTCAAACATTTCTTTTATTGAATTGAAAATGCAGGGGACAAAGCATGCTTTTTGTTCAGTGAAAGTAAACACACAAGCACACACATAGACTAGCTTACTTATTTTAAGAGAAACAAACAAGATGCAAAGACTATTAATTATAATAACTACTTAAAGATGCAAGGACCACTTAAAACAGACATAATGCATGCTTTTTCTTTGTAGTGATGAACAAGGAGCAAGTCCACCTTTTATTTGTCATGCTTTTTCTTTCTTCTTTCATACACCTGGTTGCTGGTGTTCCCTGTGTCCATGTCTGTTGTCTGTTGATCCCGCCAGAAACCAGCTCTATTCATCGCTTCCTCTACTCTATCTTCAAGCTTCATTGTATTGCTTACTTCTATCTCACTTCTCCTTTTGAAGAATTCATCAAAAGTTGGAAAAGCTGGATCCATGTTGTGCAGATGCTCTCCAATATAGTTCAGCTTGATTTGACTATTTATGTTGTAGTCGGCTTGGACCTCATATCTTGCATCTTGGAGTGTTGTGAACTCTTTGAGAGCCCTCAAATTTTCAGCTTGCATTTGTTCCAACTTTCCAAATGATTCATGAGATTGAAAAGCATGCTCTTCTTGCATCACAAGGAATTTTGACTCAAATTCACTTTGTTTGTTCATCATTCTTAGCTCCCGTTCTTCTTGTTCTTGTTGGTTTTTCATGTATAGTGAATGGTATTCCTCTTGCCTTTCTTGAATTCTCATGTACTGTTGTGATAATCTTCCAATTGCTTCCTGCATTTGAGTCATGTCTAGATTGTTATGTAAAGGAATGTGCTGCTGTTCCTCCTCTTCTTGTGGCTCTTCTTCCTCTTGTAATTCTTCTCCCTCCATTGGTTCTTCTCTTTACCTTCTTCCATGTAGTCTTCGGCCTTGATGTGCTTCAGGAGCCATCATCATTCTTTCAATGGTTATAGGCATGCCTTGGCTTAACCACATTGGATTCTCCTCTTCCATTGGCACTTTAGCCTTTGCACACAACCTCCAAATGGTACTTGGATAGTATAACCAAGACCCGGCCGAGTTCTTCTCAGCAAGCTTTTGAATGTCTTTTGCCAGGATTTCATGAACTTTTACCTCTCTTCCCACAATAATGCAATGCAACATAACAGCTCTATTCTTGTTAACTTCTGAGGTGTTTACTGTGCCCAGAATTGATCTTTTCAACAACTCATACCATCCCTTTGCTTCCGGGGTAAGGTTAACTCTCTTCAAATACTTGTATTTGTTCTTGTCATCTCCTTCCCACTCTGAGTTCTCCATACAAATATCTCTAGTAATCCCATCATAATCCGGATCACCATTTACCCTTTGGTGGTCTCCCGGTTCACTAAAGCGGACTGATTTTAGTCCCAAGACTTTCTTGATTGCATCCGAGCTAAAGTCTACTTCCACTCCCCGCACATAGCTCTTGTATGTTAGGGCCTCACTCATGTCAAGCCTTGAGACATTGGCATAGAACTCTCTTATGATATTAGCATTGATTCGGGTGATTGGTGATATGAGTTCCTCCCACCTCCTCTTTCGAATTTTGTCCTTCATTTCTTGGCATCCATCATCCGGCAGCAAGAGTGGAATTTCTGGATATATTTTCTTCTCATTCATCCATTCAATTTGCATCTGATGGTACCGAGATTTGAATCTCCATCGGTCATATTCAGGGGTGCTCTCCTCCACCATGGGATCTTTCCCTCTTCTTCGTTTGGTTCTTGAGGAAGAGGCCATGATCACTTGGTTGTTTGAGACTCTTGAGGTTAAAGGAAGTGTGAAGAATATTGGATATTTTGATGTATATTTAGAGCAAGAAGAAATTTGAGGCTGAGCTTATTATGATGAGAAATGATGAAGGGAATAGAGTTTAAATGGTTGTGGTGCAAGGATTCGGTCATATGCATGGCTTGAAGGTGGTGTGTCATTTAAATGAACAATGAAGGGCTAGGATGCTATTGGATACTATGTGAATCAAAGGTGTGCATGTAAGGATGAATGAAGACAAAGCTTGCTTCTTCAATTGTCTTTGCCGTGATCATCTCAAGGAGTGGCAGATTCTCTTTTTGAGGCATGTGATGAGATTTTGTCCTCATGCTATGCTTTCCTTTGTCTTGTCTCTTTCATAGAGTGTTCTTTGACCACCTAGTCATCACAACAAGACAACACACATTAGCTTTATTAAACCGTGGCAATGGTGCTTTTTTTCATTAACACTATATGAATCATCATTCCTTATATCCATTTGAACCGTGGCTTTTCTTGGAGGACACCAAACTTAATGTTTGGTCATATAGTTGAAAATATGTGTTTCTTCCTCCAACATTTGCCAAAAAGTTTGAGGCTAACGTTGGTGCAAACTTTTGCTCTCCAGGGTGTTGATTTGTGATGCCAAAAGTTTGCCAAAAAGTTTGAGGCAAACTTTTGCTCCAGCTTTTTGCCCAAAAGTTTGCACAAAAGTTTGAGGCAAACTTTTGGTCCAGCTTTTTGCTTAAAAGTTTGCACAAAAGTTTGAGGCAAACTTTTGGTCCAGCTTTTTGCTCCCTGGTTCATTTTCACTTATTCCAAAAGTTTGAGCTAAAGTTTGAGGCAAACGTTTGCTCAAACTTTTTGGCCTCTCTTCCTCCTAGCCATTCCTTCTTGCTTCAACCTTTCTCCAAGCTTTCTTCACCTATCATTAATCAACCAAACACATCAAAGCTATGCTCAAAACCATGAGATATTCATTCTTTCATAATATGTGACAATTATAGCATAAAACCTCATGAAAAAGCATGAATTCATACATGGTTGATTAAATCAAGGGAAGCATGAAAATCTACCTAATTGGCTTGCTTATGGCTCAAGAAAGTGCATAATTCAATTGAAAACAAAAGAAAAAGGCTAGTGAAACTAGGCTAAGATGACTTGTCATCAATGTCCCAAGGCTCAGCTCACTTGGAGAGCTGAGCGCTACTTCTTGATGCATGGGGGCACATCTTGACACGGCCAGGGAGTGGGGCACGCAACAAATTGACAAGGCCCATGGTGCATCACACAACAAATTTGACACGGCCAGGGAAGGAGTGGAGCGCGCATGACACGGTCCAAGGGGCAGCACAACAAATTGGCACTAAGGCACCAATGCTCAGCTCACAAAGTGAGCTGAGCTCTCCCCTATTGCATCCCACACAGCACGCTATGCAAGGCCTCACTACACTAAGTTTCAAAGCTCAGCTCACTTTGTGAGCTGAGCATCCCCCTGGGAGGTGCATTTGGGCTGAAAATGAAAATTAAAAATCCAACTTAATTCATTTCTTCACCAAATCAAAAGCCCATCCAAATTCCAAAATCCAATAATAGAAAGTGTATAAATAGGAGTTAGTTTGATGTAATTAGGACTTTTGGACCTTTGTTTTACCATTTGACATCTCTAGACTTTATTTTGAATTTTCCTTTTTAGATTTCATTTTCATTTTGAGCTTTTTGTTTCAGAGAATTTGGAAGGAGAATTGATCTCTCTTCTTCTTGGTTCTTGTTTGAGAACTCTTTAATTTTCTTGCTTTGGATCTTGGGTAGAGAATTGAAGAACTTCTGTTTCAATCTCACCTTGAGATCTTGTTTAATTTTCTGCATAATTGAATTCCACTTTCTGTTTATTGCTTCTGCTTCTACTCTCTCTGTAATTTACTTTTCTTTGTTTCTTTTGCAATTGTTCTTGTTAGATCAAGGAAGGATTTGAGATCTAGACTTGTTATCTAGTCTCTTCCACTCCTGAGATCTTAAACCACTTTTAAATTGCTGCAAATTAAGCACTGCTTTTCTGTCTTTAAAATTCTTCAAGGCATTTCACTCTTTTGTTTGAGATCCATTCCAACTCAATTCTTCTTTTGCTTTGCTGCTTGATGCAATTTAATTCTGCTTGTTTAAATTCTGCAATCCCAATTCCCAATTCCTTTTATGATTCAAGCAATTTACATTTCTTGCACTTTAAGCTTTAGCCATTTACATTTCTTGCAATCTAAGTTTCTGTAATTTACATTACTTGCACTTTAAGATTCTGCTTCTTTACTTTCCTGCTCTTTAATTTGACTGCATTTTACCCTCTCCCTTTACATTTCAAGCAATTTAATTTCTGCAAAGCACAAATCACTCAACCAATACTTGATTCGCTTGACTAAATCAACCACTAAACTAAAATTGTTCAATCCTTCAATCCCTGTGGGATCGACCTCACTCATGTGAGTTATTATTACTTGATGCGACCCGGTCCACTTGCCGGTGAGTTTTGTGTTGGATCATTTTCCACACATCAAGTTTTTGGCGCCGTTGCCGGGGATTGAATTAGGTTGACAATGATTAAGTGAAGTGAAGATCTAGATCAAGCACTTTTTATTTTTCTGTTTCTTTAACTTTTAACTAACACACTAACTGTTTGAATTTTTGCTTAAGCCAACTAACATTTCACTTCAGCCATGGATTGAAGTGTTATTGCCTTTCTGGCATTGTGTGACTTTTATATTTTGGTTGTATGTCAGGTACAAGGAGAGTTATACCCACTTTTTGTGAACAAGACGAAAGAACCCTCAGAAGATTAAGAAGAGCCGAAAGAGGGAAAAACATTATTGGAGAAGAGGAGTCAGAAGAAGAATTCCAAGATATGGAGGAACACTTAACAAATCCACCAAATGGAACAGAAGGAGCAGCCAATAACAACAATAATCCACCACAGAGAAGAGTTTTGGCTTCCTACACATGCGCAGATCCTAGACATTGTGGGAGTAGCATTCTCACCCCAAATGTTAATGCAAATAACTTTGAACTAAAGCCACAACTCATCACCTTGGTTCAAAACAATTGTTCTTATGGAGGAGGACCACTTGAAGACCCTAACCAACACTTGTCTACCTTCTTGAGGATTTGTGACACTGTCAAAACCAATGGTGTGCACCCTGACAGTTACAAGCTACTGCTATTTCCATTTTCTCTCAGAGACAAAGTCACTCAATGGTTGGAATCCTTCCCAAGAGACAGCATCAATAATTGGGATGATCTAGTAACCAAGTTCCTTGCCAAGTTTTACCCACCTCAAAGAGTTATTAGATTGAAGACTGAAGTGCAAACATTCACACAAATGGATGCTGAACCCTTGTATGAGGCATGGGAACGATATAAAGCTCTAATCAGGAAGTGTCCACCGGGAATGTTCAGTGAGTGGGACAGATTGCAAAATTTCTATGAAGGATTAACACTGAAATCTCAAGAGGCTTTGGATTATTCAGTAGGAGGCTCTTTACAACTAATGAAAATGGCAGAGGAAGCCCAAAATCTCATTGATATGGTGGCCAACAATCAGTACTTCTTTGCTCACCAAAGACAACGCCAACCATCACAAAGGAAAAGAGTGATGGAGTTGGAAGGAGTGGACTCAATCCTAGCTCAAAACAAGATGATGCAGCAACAAATTCAACAACAGTTTGAGCAAATGGCCAAGAGGATTGACAGCCTCCAAGTTGCAGCAGTTAACACTAGCCAACCATCAACCACATGGGGGCAAAATGAAGAAACTCAAGAGGAGCAGCATCAAGAACTAGTCCAGTACATGCACAACCAAAATTCTGGGACAAATGAAGTCTATGGTGATACCTACAATCCTTCATGGAAGAACCACCTAAACCTTAGATGGGGAGACAACCACAATCAAACTCAGTAGCAATGGCAGAAAAACTCAAACCAGAACAACTGGAAAAACACAAACCAAAATAACCAGCAGAATAATAGCCAAACCACATACAGAAAACCACAAAACACCTACCCCAATTCTAACCATCATCCATCAAATAACCAAGCCTCAAACCAAAACACTTATCCTCAACCCTCAACACCTCACAATCAACCAATCTCACAAAACTCTCAGAGGATTAACAACTTGGAGCTCTTAATGGAAAAGATGATGAAGCATCAAGAGATGACATTGAGGAACCAGGAAGCCTCCATAAAATGTATGGAAAGGAAAATTGGACAACTCTCCAAGCAAATCACCATTGAAAGGCCATCAAGCTCACTACCTAGTGACACCATCCCTAATCCAAAAGAGGAGTGCAAGGCAATACAACTGAGGAGTGGAAAAGTCCTGATGAAAAATGAAGAAGCAACCAAGAAGCCCAAGGAAAGTGATAAGAAACAAGATGGAGAAGAGAAGGCCAATAATGAGGATATAACAGCAAGCAAGCAGATCTCAGAAGAGCTCAAAGAAAGAGAAGATCAGCCACAAAAATCAAGGAAGGAGAAGGAAGCAATGAAAGAGCCAACCAAGGAACAAAGACAGGGAGTGAACTTCACACCACCCTTGCCATATCCTCAAAGGTTCAACAAAGAGACTAAGGACCAACACTTCCCAAAATTTCTTGAAGTCTTCAAGAAGTTGGAGATCAATATTCCCTTAGCTGAAGCACTTGAACAAATGCCCCTGTATGCAAAGTTCTTGAAAGAACTCATTAACAAGAAGAGAAGTTGGCAAGAAAAAGAGACTGTGCTTCTCACTGAAGAGTGCAGTGCACTCATCAGAAAAGGACTCCCTCCCAAGCTGGAAGACCCTGGAAGTTTCTTCCTACCTTGCACCGTTGGAAATCTACTTATCAATAAAGGGATGTGTGTCTTAGGAGCAAGCATAAATTTAATTCCATCATCCTTAGTGAAGAAGCTTGGCATAGGGGAGGTGAAACCAATACAGATGTCCTTAGAATTAGTGGACCAGTCAGTAGTATATCCCAAAGGAATGATTGAAAACCTTTTAGTTAAGGTTGGCAAGTTTATTTTTCCTGTGGACTTTGTAATATTGAACACTGAAGAAGAAGAAAACAATTCAATCATCTTTGGAAGGCAATTTTCGGCCACTACCAGAGCCATCATAGATGTGGAGCAGGGAGAACTAACTCTCAGGATGCACGAGGAAAGCATTATCCTAAAAGTGTTTCCAGAACCACAAGTTAGTGAAGAAAGAGGCAGAGTAGTCAGTGACTGTTTTCCAAAGCAAGCAACCAACAGCACAGGGGAACAGAAGAGTGATCATGTACAAGGAGGAGAAGGAATTCAAAAAGGAATCAGGATGATAAACAAGAAGGAAGGTACCACAACCAAAGCTGCTACCAAGGAAGAAAGGTTAATAAGAAAAAGGAAGAAAAATAAGAAGAAAGCTCACAAAGGATGGAAGAATAAAAAAATCCCAACTGAAGGATTCTCCAAAGGCGACAAGGTGATGACAAGTCATCCTAGCCGATTTTAACTAGTCTTTTTCTTTTGTTTTCATTAGAATTATGCACTTTCTTGAGCTACAAGCAAGCTAATTGAGTAGATTTTCATGTTTCCCTTGATTGAATCAACCATATATGAATTCATGCCATTTCATGAGGTTTTATGCTATATTTGTTGCATATTGTGAAAGAATGAATATCTCATGATTTTGAGCATAGCTTTGATGTGTTTGGTTGATTAATTATAGGTGAAGAAAGCTTGGAGAAGGGTTGAAGCAAGAAGGAATAGCTAGGAGTAAAGAGAAGACAATGGAATAAGTGAAATTGAACCAGGAAGCAAGAAGCTGGACCTAAAGTTAGCATCAAACTTTTGCACAAACTTTTGGTTGAAAAGTTAGCCCCAACGTTAGCCCCCTAACTTGGAGGCTAACGTTGGAACTTGAAAATTCTCCCCTGGGCTCCAAAAGTTTGCGCCAACGTTAGCCCCCTAACTTTGAGGCTAACGTTGGCACATGAATTTCTCCCCTGGGCACTAACGTTGGCACATGAATTACAAGGGAGAGGAGCAAAAGTTTGCGCCAACGTTAGACCCCTAACATGGAGGCTAACGTTGGCGCCACTAGCACACAAGGCAAGGCCAACGTTAGGGTCAAAGTTAGACCCCTAACGTTGGCACCAACGTTCATACCAGCAAGTTTTGTGGGCTGCTATGAAAAGTTGGAGCCAAAGTTAGACCCCTAACTTTAGCTCCAACTTTTGGTCCAACTTTTACTAACCTCAAACCCGGTTCAATTGGTTCACTTTGGTTCTTCTTCAAACTTCAAGAGCAATCAACCAAGGCCTCTTTCAACCCAATTCCACCAAGAGCAAAGGCCCAACTCAAGGCTTGAAGATCATTTAAAGAAAGTGTATAAATAGGATAGAATTCAAGTTCTTCGGTGAGCTTTCTTTTGGAATTTTCATAATAGTTTTTGGAGAGCTTTGGATATTGAGTGATCTTTAATTTCTTTGTCTTGGGGAAGGAGAATTCATTTCTCTTCCTCTTAGTTTTATTGCTTTCAATTTCAATTACACTTGTCTTGGATCTTGGATTGAAGAATTGAAGAAATTCTGTTTCAATCTCAATCTTGGATCTCTCTGCTTTACTCACTGCATAATTGAATTTAATTTTCTGTTAATTGCTCTTCATCTCTTTTCTTTGCAATTGTTCTTGTTGGATCTAGGAAGGCATTGATATCTAGACTTGATTTTCTAGTCTCTGGGTCCTGAGATCCAAATCTCCAATTTACATTCTGTTTTTCTTGCTTTCCATGTTCATTTACTTTTCTGCTATAAGATCCGATCCAATCCCAATTCCCTTTTACTCTTCTGTTTGATGCAATTTAACTTTTCCTTGTTTAATTACTGTAAATCCACGTCCCAATCCCCTTTACATTTCAAGCAATTTACATTCCTTGCACTTTAAGATTCCGCAATTTACATTTCTTGCACTCTAAGTTTCTGCCATTTAATTTCTTGTTCTTTATGTTTCAGCAATTTATTTCTTGTTCTCTTTACTTCAATGCAATTTAATTTCTGCAAGTCACAAAACACTCAACCAATTCTTGATTCGCTTGACTAAATTAACCACTAAGCTAAAATTGCTCAATCCTTCAATCCCTATGGGATCGACCTCACTCCCGTGAGTTTTTATTACTTGATACGACCCGGTACACTTGCCGGTTAGATTTGTGTATTTTGGGAGAAATTTATTTTTCCTCCAAAATATCTCATCACAAGGTGCAACTAATATATCAGCAGCTGGGAACTAAGGATCACTACACTGTTAACCAAGTACTCTCTTTTGAGCATGTGGAAATTGAGCACCAAGGGACAAAGAAGAAGCTCACAGTCAGAGGGGACAAGCTGAGGCACTACAGTCATCAACCACCATAAAAGAGAGGGTTCAATGTCAAGCTAATTACAATAAAAGAGCGCTTCATGGGAGGCAACCCATGATTTAAGATTCCTGCTTGCTTTTAAATTCAATAAATTTTGACCACCTTAGCATGGTTTTGAATGTACTTGACAAATGCATACATTATTTTGAAACATATGGCAGACTTCTAAGTTTGGTGTGCTTGACAGCACACAGAAGCTAACTTTTCAAACACTTTTAGATCATATGCTTAGTCACTTCGATGAAGTATATGACCAAACATTAAGTTTGGTGTCTGCATATGTATCAATTACAAGAAAGATCAACTTTTGTTCAAAAAAAAAAGAGAAAAGACAATCAAAATCATGCAGAGATGAATCATGCATTATTCTATTTTAGGAATTTATGGATTAGAAGTTATGATGAAAGTATCAATTGTGACAAATGCTTGTTTTTAACATTAATCTCTCAGCAAGAGACAAGTTTGGTGTTCACCAAATCTTGGTTCACTAAGTAAAGAACACAATTGATCTTTCATAACAAAAAAATATATAAATAATGCAATCACTCCTTTCACCACCGTGCTACAATTGCATACTAAAGCATATCATTCTTGTTTAATTAGAAAAAAAGAAGGCTGAAGCAAAGACAAGACAAAGGGACGGTTATGACAAGTCAAGAGAAGGGTCACATGTGCCTAGGGAGGTGTTCCAACTTTGGAAAGCAAAAATCTGCATGCTAGTCACCTTGAGGAACGGACTCCATGCAACCAATAGGAAGAGAATCCTTGTCAATCCTCAAGAGAACATGCAAGCCGTTCATCTCATAAAGTCACTAGGTTGTTCAACTCAATCTCCACCCTTCACAATCTATGACCGAACCATTCCCCAAGTGTAGTCTTCGGCCAACCTTTTCTTTCCTTGCCTATAAAAGAGTTAAGACATCTCTTGCATCACAAGTCCCTACAAGCTTTCTTTATAAACACAAATTTCTGCCTTCACCTTTTGCAATTCTATACATATACACCACCTCTCTCATAACAACAACGTTTCCTCCCTCACCCTCTTAACACCACAAAACCATACCTCAAAGCCACCCTTGTTTTGTCTTCTCGATTGCACTCATGGCTTCATCAAGCTCAAGGAGAAGGCCAGGCAAGGAACCAATGGTGACCGAACCTCCTACCTATGATACAAAGAGATTTAGATCTCAGTTTCATGAAGGAAAATATCATAGGTTCATGAAGGCAAAGCTCATCATCTATGAAAGGTATTTTGAGATGAAAGAAGAAGAATACCCCATCATGAAACAAATCACTAGGGAAGAAGGTGGGACCTGCTATGCGATCCCCTCCCCAAAATTAGTGCACTCATGATCAGGGAGTTCTATGCAAATGTCGTGAAGGAAAGTGAAGGCATCTCCTCTTACAAAAGCTATGTTAGAGGAACTGAAGTGGATTTCAGCCCAGCATCTATTACAAGGGCTTTGAAGCTGAGAACCATAACTTATGAAGAACCCAGTTATGAGGCCAGATTGCAGAACGAGAATGATCCTGATGAAATTCTCCAGGGGATATGCTTGGAAGGCACAGATTGGGAAAGAGATTCAAAAGGAGTCCCAAGCCAATTGAAAAGAATAAATCTCATTCCTGAAGCCAAGGGATGGTATGAGATAATAAGCGAGCACTCTTAACATACTGTATCTTACATGGAGGAGAAATCAACCTTGCACAACTCATAGCTGATAGTATTCAAAAGATAGCTGAGAGCACAAACAAATCCACCAGGCTTGGCCATCCGAGCACAATTCTAAGGTTGTGTACTAGAGCTGGAGTGATCTTTGAAGATGAGGACACAGAGAAAGTAAGAAGAGGAGCAGGAATAACAAGGAAAACCATGGAAGGAATTGCTGAGGATGATGATCAAGAAGAAGGGCCCCAAAGAAGAAGAAGATCAGAGGAAGGAGGAGAACAAGCTCACGGTGCCATAGACATGAGTCAACTACAAAGAGTTCTTGAAGAAATATCACAGCAAAATATGATAGCACAAGAACAGTACTCAAGATGCCAAGAGCAATATCTAGAGCACCGGGAGCAATACTTGAAAGACAGGGAGCAACATGAAGCTTGGCAGCATAGAATGGAGGAAAGATTGGAAAGCTGGCAGCAACAATCAATGGCCCAACAAAAAGAATTTCAAGCCAAGATTCTTGAGGGACAAAGGGAACTAACAACAGGACTTCAAGAGTCATATGGTAAGATGTTCCTGACCCAAGCCAAGTATGGGGAATATACTCACAACCTGTATCAATGGAAGAATATTCACCACACTATTGGAGAGGTTAGACATGTGCAACAATCAGATTGTAATGAAAATGTGCAAGCAAGGTTGGAGTACTTAAGCCGTTGCATGCCAGCAATCAATCCACAAATCAAATCATTTGATCAATGTCAAGAACTTAGAGACCGCCAGGCAGCAAAGTCTAAGCTTAATAACCAGGTAGCATACCAAAGATTAGAAGAAGTTGGGCTTTCAGGACTCACAGATTCTATTTGGGACAGAAGATGTCCTCGTGAAGAAGCTCAAGATTATGGACAAAAGAGGAAGAAGAAGAAGGGAGAATCCAGCAAATCCAAAAGAATGGAAATTCCTGAAAAATAGAGGTGGTGAAGTTTCTTTTCTTATTCGTACTTAAATAAGGAAGATGCATGTCTGAAACATGACATGCCTCCAATTACTTTATGTTCTACTATTCCTTTTGTTTGCATTAATAGTTGGCTAAGGATAAACTATCTGCATAATAATTGTCATCATTCATTAACTTGAATACTTTGTCTTGTTCCCCTTGCTATTTGAATAAAAGAAAGATGTTTAATTTAGAAAAGTAATTGTTCAATGTTGCAAAAGTTAGAATAAAAGTTAGTGGTGGTGTCTGTTTGATTTAATTGATAGCTCATAGAATAAATGCTGCAAAATGACTTGTTACTTTAAGCTTAAGCTAGTTTGTTGCTGTGACCCTTCAATTAATGAAAGTCCCTTGAAAATAAATCAAAACAGAAAGAAAAAAAAGAAATAGAAAAAGCCAAAGAAAGTGGCAAAGAAACAAACAATAAGGCTAGACACCAATAGCTTGGACCCTAGGACATATGCCTGTGGTGTTTTTGTACTGGATATGCTTGGACAAGTAAGTTCTAAGGAGTATTTTAAAACTTGGCAACTTAGATCAACTGATTTGGGATTGCCAACTGAAAGTCCACAATAAAGAGAAACCTAGCTACAAGACATTTAGTGATCCAAAGAGATGCTGGGCATCAATGATCCTAGGAAGAAAAAGGTGAGCCATGTGTCTGTGGTGAAGAAATGTTGAGTGAAATTAAGCCAAAGGCCACTGCAACATTTGCCACCAAGTCTTCAATAAGAAATAAGCTCTGTAATGCAAAAGAAAGAAGAAAAACTAACAAGGGAAATAAGCAAAAAGTGAGGAGTCATAGCAGCAACCTTGGAGAACTCTTAAAGAAACATTGTTGTTTTGACAGCAAGTAATAAATGAGCTACTCTTGATCTCCATAAAACCCCATAGACAAAACTCAACTATTTGCCTAATAAGAACATATATACTTATCTATTTCATTCTATCTTCTCTTATGTTTGATGCTTGCTTGGGGACAAGCAAGTTTTAAGTTTGGTGTTGTGATGACAAGTCATCTTAGCCTAGTTTTACTAGCCTTTTTCTTTATTTATATTTGGTTTTATGCACTTTCTTGCATCCTAAGTAAGTAATTTGGAATGAAAATGCATGACTTCTTTGAATCAAACAATCACCATGTAATTGATGCTAAATCATGAGGTTTAAGCCAAATTTAATTGATCTCTAATGATTTATAAACCTTGTGAATTTGGAGATACTTTGATTGGTTGTTTTGATTAATTGTAGGTGAAGAAAAGAAGAAAAGAAGAAAGCGTGGCCTAAGAAGTGTGGCTCAAGGAAAAAAATGTGGCCAAGAAAGGAGGAAGTGTGGCGCAACAAACCATGAAGCTCACTCCAAGAGCACCAAGCTCACTAAGAGAGCGCTACATTTAATCCTAAGAGACCAAGGCACAAAGCTCAACTCACTTTGTGAGCTGGGCACAACATGAGGCCAAGAAACAAGGAAAGAAGAAACCAAGCTCAGCTCACAAAGTGAGCATTATCGAGAGCACCAAAGAAATAATTCAAGGAAAATAAGTTGCAAATGCATGCCCCAATGCTTGAACTCATGACCAAGGGGGATGGGGGGAGGCGCTACCCACAAGGAAAAATAAGCTAAAAATGGCCAAATACAATCCCGAAGATTCATTTTGAGCTTTTTGTTTTTGAATTCAGATTTCAGAGAATTTGGAAGGAGAATTGATCTCTCTTCTTCTTGGTTCTTGCTTGAGCACTCTTTAATTTTCTTGCTTTGGATCTTGGGTAGAGAATTGAAGAACTTCTGTTTCAATCTCACCTTGAGATCTTGTTTAATTTTCTGCATAATTGAATTCTACTTTCTGTTTATTACTTCTACTTCTACTCTCTCTGCAATTTACTTTTCTTTGTTTCTTTTGCAATTGTTCTTGTTAGATCAAGGAAGGATTTGAGATCTAGACTTGTTATCTAGTCTCTTCCACTCCTGAGATCTTGAACCACTTTTAAATTGCTGCAAATTAAGCACTACTTTTCTGTCTTTAAAATTCTTCAAGGCATTTCACTCTTTTGTTTAAGATCCATTCCAACTCAATTCTTCTTTTGCTTTGCTGCTTGATGCAATTTAATTCTGCTTGTTTAAATTCTGCAATCCCAATTCCCAATTCCTTTTATGATTCAAGCAATTTACATTTCTTGCACTTTAAGCTTCAGCCATTTACATTTCTTGCAATCTAAGTTTCTGTAATTTACATTACTTGCACTTTAAGATTCTGCTTCTTTACTTTCCTGCTTTTTAATTTGACTGTATTTTACCCTCTCCCTTTACATTTCAAGCAATTTAATTTCTGCAAAGCACAAATCACTCAACCAATACTTGATTCGCTTGACTAAATCAACCACTAAACTAAAATTGTTCAATCCTTCAATCCCTGTGGGATCGACCTCACTCATGTGAGTTATTATTAATTGATGCGACCCGGTCCACTTGCCGGTGAGTTTTGTGTTGGATCATTTTCCACACATCAAGTTTTCCAAAGAGGAGGCCATTACGGCTTACCTTTAGGTGTCCTCCTCGGGATAGCGTCATTTAAAGAACGAGGGTCAGCACAACGTATAAAAAAAACGGTGAAAAAAAAAACCGAAGGAGCTTGCCAAAGATGAGGCAATTACGGCTCGCTTTTAGGTGTCCTCCTCGGGATAGCGTCACTTAAAGAACGAGGTTCAGCATAACGTAGTAAAAAAAAAGGGGAAAAAACCGAGAACAAACTGTGAAAAAAAAATCAGAGGAGCTTGCCAAAGATGAGGCCATTACGGCTTGCCTTTAGGTGTCCTCCTCGGGATAGCGTCATTTAAAGAATGAAGGTCAGCACAACGTTTAAAAAAAAAAAAACACCTGAGGAGCCATCTGAAGATGAGGCCATTACGGCTCGCCTTTAGGTGTCCTCCTCGGGATAGCGTAATTTAAAGAACGAGTGTCTGCACAACATAAAAAAAAAATAGAGGAGTCTGCCAAAGATGAAGCCGTTACGGCTCGCCTTTAGGTGTCCTCCTCGGGATAGCATCATTTAAAGAATGAGTGTCAGCACAACGTAAAAAAAAAAAAAACACCTGTAAAAATACCTAAAAAAGAAACAGGAAAAAAATTGTTAAAATTAACCGAAGGAGCTTCTCAAAGATGAGGCCATTACGGCTCGCCTTTAGGTGTCCTCCTCGGGATAGCGTCATATACAGAACGAGGGTCAGCACAACGTAAAAAAAAAAAAAAAAACCGGGAAAAACTTTGAAAAAAAATCAGAGGAGCTTGCCAAAGATGAGGCCATTACGGCTCGACTTGAGGTGTCCTCCTGGGGATAGCGTCATTTAAAGAACGACGGTGAGCACAACGTATATAAAAAAAAAAACCAGGAAAAAAACTGTGAAAAAAAACCGAAGGAGCTTGCCAAAGATGAGGCCATTATGGCTCGCTTTTAGGTGTCCTCCTCGGGATAGCATCATTTAAAAAACAAGGGTCAGCACAGTGTAGTAAAAAAAAAAACCGTTAAAAAACCGAGAAAAAACTGTGAAAAAAAAAATCAGAGGAGCTTGCCAAAGATAAGGCCATTATGGCTTGCCTTTAGGTGTCCTCCTTGGGATAGCGTCATTTGAAGAATGAGGGTCAGCACAACGTAAAAAAAAAAAAAAAAACCTGAGGAGCCTGCCGAAGATGAGGCCATTACATCTCGCCCTGAGGTGTCCTCCTCGGGATAGCGTCATTTAAAGAACGATTGTCAGCGCAACGTAAAAAAAAAAACGGAGGAGCCTGCCGAAGATGAGTCCATTATGGCATGCCTTTAGGTGTCCTCCTCGGGATAGCGTCATTTAAAGAATGAGTGTCAGCACAACGTAAAAAAAAAAAACACCTATGAAAATACCTGAAAAAAGAAACAGGAAAAAAAACTGTGAAAAATAACCGAAGGAGCTTCCCAAAGATGAGGCCATTACGGCTCGCCTTTAGGTGTCCTCCTCGGGATAGCGTCATATACAGAACGAGGGCAGCACAACGTAAAAAAAAATAAAACGGGGAAAAAACTATGAAAAAAAAATCGAAGGAGCTTGCCAAAGATGAGGCCATTACGGCTCGCCTTGAGGTGTCCTCCTCGGGATAGCGTCATTTAAAGAACGACGGTGAGCACAAGGTAAAAAAAAAAAAAAAAACCCAGGAAAAAACGGAAAAAAAACTGTGAAAAAAAACCGAAGGAGCTTGCCAAAGATGAGGCCATTACTGCTCGCTTTTAGGTGTCCTCCTCGGGATAGCGTCATTTAAAGAACAAGGGTCAGCACAGCGTAGTAAAAAAAAAACCGGGAAAAAACTGAGAAAAAACTGTGAAAAAAAATCAGAGGAGCTTGCCAAAGATGAGGCCATTACGGCTTGCCTTTAGGTGTCCTCCTCGGGATAGCGTCATTTAAAGAACGAGGGTCAGCACAACGTATAAAAAAAAAAAAAACAAAGTCGGGAAAAAACTGTGAAAATAAAAACCGAAGGAGCTTGCCAAAGATGAGGCAATTACGGCTCGCTTTTAGGTTTTCTCCTCGGGATAGCGTCATTTAAAGAACGAGGTTCAGCACAACATAGTAAAAAAAAAGGGGAAAAAACCGAGAAAAAACTGTGAAAAAAAACAGAGGAGCTTGCCAAAGATGAGGCCATTATGGCTTGCCTTTAGGTGTCCTCCTCGGGATAGCGTAATTTAAAGAACGAGGGTCAGCACAACGCAAAAAAAAAAACAGAGGAGTCTGCCGAAGATGAAGCCGTTACGGCTCGCCTTTAGGTGTCCTCCTCGGGATAGCGTCATTTAAAGAACGAGTGTCAGCACAACATAAAAAAAAAAAAAACTCCTGTGAAAATACCTAAAAAAAGAAACAGGAAAAAAAACTGTTAAAAATAACCGAAGGAGCTTCCCAAAGATGAGGCCATTACGGCTCGCCTTTAGGTGTCCTCCTCGGGATAGCGTCATATACAGAACGAGGGTCAGCACAACGTAAAAAAAAATGGGGAAAAAACTTTGAAAAAAAAATCGGAGGAACTTGCCAAAGATGAGGCCATTACGGCTCGCCTTGAGGTGTCCTCCGCGGGATAGCGTCATTTAAAGAACGACGGTGAGCACAACGTATAAAAAAAAAAAAACCCGGGAAAAAATCTGTGAAAAAAAACCGAAGGAGCTAGCCAAAGATGAGGCCATTATGGCTCGCTTTTAGGTGTCCTCCTCGGGATAGCGTCATTTAAGAACAAGGGTCAGCACAGCGTAGTAAAAAAAAAAACCGTAAAAAAACCGAGAAAAAACTGTGAAAAAAAATCAGAGGAGCTTGCCAAAGATGAGGCCATTACGGCTTGCCTTTAGGTGTCCTCCTCGGGATAGCGTCATTTAAAGAACGAGGGTCAGCACAACGTAAAAAAAAAAAAAAAAAAAAAAAAGAAAAAACTTGAGGAGCCTGCCGAAGATGAGGCCATTACAGCTCGCCCTGAGGTGTCCTCCTTGGGATAGCGTCATTTAAAGAACGATTGTCAGCACAACGTAAAAAAAAAAAAAAAGGAGGAGCCTGCCGAAGATGGGTCCATTATGGCTCGCCTTTAGGTGTCCTCCTTGGGATAGCGTCATTTAAAGAACGAGGGTCAGCACAACGTTAAAATAAAAAATAAAAAAAAACCGGGAAAAAACCGAGAAAAAACTGTGAAAAAAATCAGAGGAGCTTGCCAAAGATGAGGCCATTACGGCTTGCCTTTAGGTGTCCTCCTCGGGATAGCGTCATTTAAAGAACGAGTGTCAGCACAACGTAAAAAAAAAAAAAAAACACCTGTGAAAATACCTGAAAAAAGAAACAGGAAAAAAAACTGTGAAAAATAACCGAAGGAGCTTCCCAAAGATGAGGCCATTACGGCTCGCCTTTAGGTGTCCTCCTCGGGATAGCGTCATATACAGAACGAGGGTCAGCACAGCGTAGTAAAAAAAAAAAAACCGGGAAAAAACCGAGAAAAAACTGTGAAAAAAAATTAGAGGAGCTTGACAAAGATGAGGCCATTACGGCTCGCCTTGAGGTGTCCTCCTCGGGATAGCGTCATTTAAAGAACGACGGTGAGGACAAGGTAAAAAAAAAAAAGAAAAAAAACCCAGGAAAAACCGGAAAAAAAACTGTGAAAAAAAAAACCGAAGGAGCTTGCCAAAGATGAGGCCATTACGGCTCGTTTTTAGGTGTCCTCCTCGGGATAGCGTCATTTAAAGAACAAGGGTCAGCACAGCGTAGTAAAAAAAAAACTGGGAAAAAACTGAGAAAAAACTTTGAAAAAAAATCAGAGGAGCTTGCCAAAGATAAGGCCATTACGGCTTGCCTTTAGGTGTCCTCCTCGGGATAGCGTCATTTAAAGAACGAGGGTCAGCACAACGTATAAAAAAAAAACAAAGTCGGGAAAAAACCTGTGAAAATAAAAACCAAAGGAGCTTGCCAAAGATGAGGCAATTACCGCTCGCTTTTAGGTTTCCTCCTCGGGATAGCGTCATTTAAAGAACGAGGTTCAGCACAACATAGTAAAAAAAAAGTGGAAAAAACCGAGAAAAAACTGTGAAAAAAAATCAGAGGAGCTTGCCAAAGATGAGGCCATTATGGCTTGCCTTTAGGTGTCCTCCTCCGGATAGCGTAATTTAAAGAACGAGGGTTAGCACAACGTAAAAAAAAAAACCGAGGAGTCTGCCGAAGATGAAGCCGTTACGGCTCGCCTTTAGGTGTCCTCCTCGGGATAGCGTCATTTAAAGAACGAGTGTCAGCACAACATAAAAAAAAAAAAAAACACCTCTGAAAATACCTGAAAAAAGAAACAGGAAAAAAAATTGTTAAAAATAACCGAAGGAGCTTCCCAAATATGAGGCCATTACGGCTCGCCTTTAGGTGTCCTCCTCGGGATAGCGTCATATACAGAACGAGGGTCAGCACAACGTAAAAAAAATGGGGAAAAAACTTTGAAAAAAAAAATCGGAGGAACTTGCCAAAGATGAGGCCATTACGGCTCGCCTTGAGGTGTCCTCCGCAGGATAGCGTCATTTAAAGAACGACGGTGAGCACAACTTATAAAAAAAAAAAAACCCGGGAAAAAATCTGTGAAAAAAAACCGAAGGAGCTAGCCAAAGATGAGGCCATTATGGCTCGCTTTTAGGTGTCCTCCTCGGGATAGCGTCATTTAAAGAACAAGGGTCAGCACAGCGTAGTAAAAAAAAAAACCGTGAAAAAACCGAGAAAAAACTGTGAAAAAAAATCAGAGGAGCTTGCCAAAGATGAGGCCATTACGGCTTGCCTTTAGGTGTCCTCCTCGGGATAGCGTCATTTAAAGAACGAGGGTCAGCACAACGTAAAAAAAAAAAAAAAAAAAAAGAAAAAACCTGAGGAGCCTGCCGAAGATGAGGCCATTACAGCTCGCCCTGACGTGTCCTCCTCGGGATAGCGTCATTTAAAGAACGATTGTCAGCACAACGTAAAAAAAAAAAAAAAAAAAAGGAGGAGCCTGCCGAAGAAGGGTCCATTATGGCTCGCCTTTAGGTGTCCTCCTTGGGATAGCGTCATTTAAAGAACGAGGGTCAGCACAACGTTAAAAAAAAAAAAAAAAAACCGGGAAAAAACCGAGAAAAAACTGTGAAAAAAATCAGAGGAGCTTGCCAAAGATGAGGCCATTACGGCTTGCCTTTAGGTGTCCTCCTCGGGATAGCGTCATTTAAAGAACGAGTGTCAGCACAACGTAAAAAAAAAAAAACACCTTTGAAAATACCTGAAAAAAGAAACAGGAAAAAAAACTGGGAAAAATAACCGAAGGAGCTTCCCAAAGATGTGGCCATTACGGCTCGCCTTTAGGTGTCCTCCTCGGGATAGCGTCATATACAGAACGAGGGTCAGCAAAACGTAAAAAAAAAAAAAAAAAAAAAAAAAAAAAAAAAAAAAACCAGGAAAAGTCGGAAAAAAAACTGTGAAAAAAAACGAAGGAGCTTGCCAAAGATGAGGCCATTACGGCTCGCTTTTTGGTGTCCACCTCGGGATAGCGTCATTTAAAGAACGACGGTGAGGACAAGGTAAAAAAAAAAAAGAAAAAAAACCCAGGAAAAACCGGAAAAAAAACTGTGAAAAAAAAACCGAAGGAGCTTGCCAAAGATGAGGCCATTACGGCTCGTTTTTAGGTGTCCTCCTCGGGATTGCGTCATTTAAAGAACAAGGGTCAGCACAGCGTAGTAAAAAAAAAACCGGGAAAAAACTGAGAAAAAACTTTGAAAACAAATCAGAGGAGCTTGCCAAAGATAAGGCCATTACGGCTTGCCTTTAGGTGTCCTCCTCGGGATAGCGTCATTTAAAGAACGAGTGTCAGCACAACGTAAAAAAAAAAAAAACACCTGTGAAAATACCTGAAAAAAGAAACAGGAAAAAAAACTGTGAAAAATAACCGAAGGAGCTTCCCAAAGATGTGGCCATTACGGCTCGCCTTTAGGTGTCCTCCTCGGGATAGGGTCATATACAGAACGAGGGTCAGCAAAACGTAAAAAAAAAAAAAAAAAAAAAAAAAAAAAAAAAAACCCAGGAAAAGTCGGAAAAAAAACTGTGAAAAAAAAAACGAAGGAGCTTGCCAAAGATGAGGCCATTACGGCTCGCTTTTAGGTGTCCACCTCGGGATAGCGTCATTTAAAGAACAAGGGTCAGCACAGCGTAGTAAAAAAAAAAACTGGGAAAAAACCGAGAAAAAACTGTGAAAAAAAATTAGAGGAGCTTGACAAAGATGAGGCCATTACGGCTCGCCTTGAGGTGTCCTCCTCGGGATAGCGTCATTTAAAGAACGACGGTGAGGACAAGGTAAAAAAAAAAAGAAAAAAAACCCAGGAAAAACCGAAAAAAAAACTGTGAAAAAAAAACCGAAGGAGCTTGCCAAAGATGAGGCCATTACGGCTCGCTTTTAGGTGTCCTCCTCGGGATAGCGTCATTTAAAGAACAAGGGTCAGCACAGCGTAGTAAAAAAAAAAACCGGGAAAAACTGAGAAAAAACTTTGAAAAAAAATCAGAGGAGCTTGCCAAAGATGAGGCCATTGCGGCTTGCCTTTAGGTGTCCTCCTCGGGATAGCGTCATTTAAAGAACGAGGGTCAGCACAACGTATAAAAAAAAAACAAAGTCGGGAAAAAACTGTGAAAATAAAAACCGAAGGAGCTTGCCAAAGATGAGGCAATTACGGCTCGCTTTTAGGTGTCCTCCTCGGGATAGCGTCATTTAAAGAACGAGGTTCAGCACAACATAGTTAAAAAAAAGGGGAAAAAACCGAGAAAAAACTGTGAAAAAAAATCAGAGGAGCTTGCCAAAGATGAGGCCATTATGGCTTGCCTTTAGGTGTCCTCCTCGGGATAGCTTAATTTAAAGAACGAGGGTCAGCACAACGTAAAAAAAAAAAAAAAAAAAAAAGAAAAAACCTGAGGAGCCTGCCGAAGATGAGGCCATTACAGCTCGCCCTGAGGTGTCCTCCTCGGGATAGCGTCATTTAAAGAACGATTGTCAGCACAACGTAAAAAAAAAAAAAAAAAAAACGGAGGAGCCTGCCGAAGATGAGTCCATTATGGCTCGCCTTTAGGTGTCCTCCTTGGGATAGCGTCATTTAAAGAACGAGGGTCAGCACAACGTTAAAAAAAAATAAAAAAAACCGGGAAAAAACCGAGAAAAAACTGTAAAAAAAATCAGAGGAGCTTGCCAAAGATGAGGCCATTACGGCTTGCATTTAGGTGTCCTCCTCGGGATAGCGTCATTTAAAGAACGAGTGTCAGCACAACGTAAAAAAAAAAAAAAAAAAAACAACTGTGAAAATACCTGAAAAAAGAAACAGGAAAAAAAACTGTGAAAAATAACCGAAGGAGCATGCCAAAGATGAGGCCATTACGGCTTGCCTTTAGGTGTCCTCCTCGGGATAGCGTCATTTAAAGAACGAGCGTCAGCACAACATAAAAAAAAAAAAAAAACCTGAGGAGCCTGCCGAAGATGAGGCCATTACAGCTCGCCCTGACGTGTCCTCCTCGGGATAGCGTCATTTAAAGAACGATTGTCAGCGCAACGTAAAAAAAAAAACCGGGAAAAAACCCGAAAAACTGTGAAAAAAAAACCGAAGGAGCTTGCCAAAGATGAGGCCATTACGGCTTGCTTTTTGGTGTCCTCCTCGGGATAGCGTCATTTAAAGAACGAGGGTCAGCACAACGTAGTAAAAAAAAAAAGGGGGAAAAAACCGTGAAAAAATTGTGAAAAAAATCGGAGGAGCTTGCCAAAGATGAGGCCATTACGGCTTGCCTTTAGGTGTCCTCCTCGGGATAGCGTCATTTAAAGAACGAGGGTTTGCCCAACGTAAATAAAAAAAAAAAGAAAAAATAAAAAAGAAACCCTGGAAAAAACCGAGAAAAAATTGTGAAAAAAATCAGAGGAGCTTGCCAAAGATGAGGCCATTACAGCTTGCCTTTAGGTGTCCTCCTCGGGATAGCGTCATTTAAAGAACGAGGGTCAGCACAACGTAAAAAAAAAAAAAAAAAAAAAAACCTGGGAAAAAACTGAGAAAAAACTGTGAAAAAAATCGGAGGAGCTTGCCAGAGACGAGGCCATTACGGCTTGCCTTTTGGTGTCCTCCTCGGGATAGCGTCATTTATAGAACGAGGGTCAGCACAACGTGTAAAAAAAAGGGGAAAAAACTATGAAAAATAACCGAAGGAACTTTCCAAAGAGGAGGCCATTACGGCTTGCCTTTAGGTGTCCTCCTCGGGCTAGCGTCATTTAAAGAACGAGGGTCAGCACAACGTATAAAAAAAAGCCAGGAAAAAACTGTGAAAAAAAAAAAAACCGAAGGAGCTTGCCAAAGATGAGGCAATTACGGCTCGCTTTTAGGTGTCCTCCTCGGGATAGCGTCATTTAAAGAACGAGGTTCAGCACAACGTAGTAAAAAAAAAGGGGGGGGGGGAACCGAGAAAAAACTGTGAAAAAAATCAGAGGAGCTTGCCAAAGATGAGGTCAATACGGCTTGCCTTTAGGTGTCCTCCTCGGCATAGCGTCATTTAAAGAACGAGGGTCAGCACAACGTTTTAAAAGAAAAAAAAAAAAACACCTGAGGAGCCATCCGAAGATGAGGCCATTACGGCTCCCCTTTAGGTGTCCTCCTCGGGATAGCGTAATTTAAAGAACGAGTTTCAGCACAACGTAAAAAAAAAAAAAACAGAGGAGTCTGCCGAAGATGAAGCCGTTACGGCTCGCCTTTAGGTGTCCTCCTCAGGATATCGTCATTTAAAGAACGAGTGTCAGCACAACGTAAAAAAAAAAAAAAAACACCCGTGAAAATACCTAAAAAAAGAAACAGGAAAAAAAACTGTGAAAAATAACCGAAGGAGCTTCCCAAAGATGGGGCCATTACAGCTCGCCTTTAGGTGTCCTCCTCGGGATAGCGTCATTTACAGAACGAGGGTCAGCACAACGTAAAAAAAAAAAAAAAAAAAAAAAAAACCGGTAAAAAACTGTGAAAAAAAATCGGAGGAGTTTGCCAAAGATGAGGCCATTACGGCTCGCCTTAAGGTGTCCTCCTCGGGATAGCGTCATTTAAAGAACGAGGGTGAGCACTACGTATAAAAAAAAAAAAAAACCGAAAAAAACCGGAAAAAAACTGTGAAAAAAAACCGAAGGAGCTTGCCAAAGATGAGGCCATTACGGCTCGCTTTTAGGTGTCCTCCTCGTGATAGCGTCATTTAAAGAACAAGGGTCAGCACATCGTAGTACAAAAAAAAAAAACCCCGGGAAAAAACCGAGAAAAAACTGTGAAAAAAAAATCATTTAAAGAAATAACTTGAGGAGCCTGCCGAAGATGAGGCCATTACAGCTCGCCCTGAGGTGTCCTCCTTGGGATAGCGTCATTTAAAGAACGATTGTCAGCACAACGTAAAAAAAAAAAAAAAGGAGGAGCCTGCCGAAGATGGGTCCGTTATTGCTCGCCTTTAGGTGTCCTCCTTGGGATAGCGTCATTTAAAGAACGAGGGTCAGCACAACGTTAAAAAAAAATAAAAAAAAACCGGGAAAAAACCGAGAAAAAACTGTGAAAAAAATCAGAGGAGCTTGCCAAAGATGAGGCCATTACGGCTTGCCTTTAGGTGTCCTCCTCGGGATAGCGTCATTTAAAGGACGAGTGTCAGCACAACGTAAAAAAAAAAAAAAACACTTGTGAAAATACCTGAAAAAAGAAATAGGAAAAAAAACTGTGAAAAATAACCGAGGGAGCTTCCCAAAGATGAGGCCATTACGGCTCGCCTTTAGGTATCCTCCTCGGGATAGCGTCATATACAGAACGAGGGTCAGCATAGCGTAGTAAAAAAAAAAAAACCGGGAAAAAACCGAGAAAAAACTGTGAAAAAAAATTAGAGGAGCTTGACAAAGATGAGGCCATTATGGCTCGCCTTGAGGTGTCCTCCTCGGGATAGCGTCATTTAAAGAACGACGGTGAGGACAAGGTAAAAAAAAAAAAGAAAAAAACCCAGGAAAAACCGAAAAAAAAACTGTGAAAAAAAAACCGAAGGAGCTTGCCAAAGATGAGGCCATTACGGCTCGTTTTTAGGTGTCCTCCTCGGGATAGCGTCATTTAAAGAACAAGGGTCAGCACAGCGTAGTAAAAAAAAAAACCGGGAAAAAGCTGAGAAAAAACTTTGAAAAAAAATCAGAGGAGCTTGCCAAAGATAAGGCCATTACGGCTTGCCTTTAGGTGTCCTCCTCGGGATAGCGTCATTTAAAGAACGAGGGTCAGCACAACGTATAAAAAAAAAACAAAGTCGGGAAAAAACTGTGAAAATAAAAACCGAAGGAGCTTGCCAAAGATGAGGCAATTACGGCTCGCTTTTAGGTGTCCTCCTCGGGATAGCGTCATTTAAAGAACGAGGTTCAGCACAACATAGTAAAAAAAAAGGGGAAAAAACCGAGAAAAAACTGTGAAAAAAAATCAGAGGAGCTTGCCAAAGATGAGGCCATTATGGCTTGCCTTTAGGTGTCCTCCTCGGGATAGCGTAATTTAAAGAACGAGGGTCAGCACAACGTAAAAAAAAAAAACAGACGAGTCTGCCGAAGATGAAGCGTTACGGCTCGCCTTTAGGTGTCCTCCTCGGGATAGCGTCATTTAAAGAACGAGTGTCAGCACAACGTAAAAAAAAAAAAAAAACACCTGTGAAAATACCTGAAAAAAGAAACAGGAAAAAAAACTGTTAAAAATAACCGAAGGAGCTTCCCAAAGATGAGGCCATTACGGCTCGCCTTTAGGTGTCCTCCTCGGGATAGCGTTATATACAGAACGAGGGTCAGCACAACGTAAAAAAAAAATGGGGAAAAAACTTTGAAAAAAAATCGGAGGAGCTTGCCAAAGATGAGGCCATTACGGCTCGCCTTGAGGTGTCCTCTGCGGGATAACGTCATTTAAAGAACGACGGTGAGCACAACGTATAAAAAAAAAAAAACCCGGGAAAAAATCTGTGAAAAAAAACCGAAGGAGCTAGCCAAAGATGAGGCCATTACGGATCGCTTTTAGGTGTCCTCCTCGGGATAGCGTCATTTAAAGAACAAGGGTCAGCACAGCGTAGTAAAAAAAACCGTGAAAAAACCGAGAAAAAACTGTGAAAAAAAATCAGAGGAGCTTGTCAAAGATGAGGCCATTAGGGCTTTCCTTTAGGTGTCCTCCTCGGGATAGCGTCATTTAAAGAACGAGGGTCAGCACAACGTAAAAAAAAAAAAAAAAAAAAAGAAAAAACCTGAGGAGCCTGCCGAAGATGAGGCCATTACAGCTCGCCCTGAGGTGTCCTCCTCGGGATAGCATCATTTAAAGAACGATTGTCAGCACAACGTAAAAAAAAAAAAAAAAACGGAGGAGCCTGCCGAAGATGAGTCCATTATGGCTCGCCTTTAGGTGTCCTCCTTGGGATAGCGTCATTTAAAGAACGAGGGTCAGCACAATGTTAAAAAAAAAATAAAAAAAACCGGGAAAAAACCGAGAAAAAACTGTAAAAAAAATCAGAGGAGCTTGCCAAAGATGCGGTCATTACGGCTTGCCTTTAGGTGTCCTCCTCGGGATAGCGTCATTTAAAGAACGAGTGTCAGCACAACGTAAAAAAAAAAAACACCTATGAAAATACCTGAAAAAAGAAACAGGAAAAAAAACTGTGAAAAATAACCGAAGGAGCTTGCCAAAGATGAGGCCATTACGGCTTGCCTTTAGGTGTCCTCCTCGGGATGGCGTCATTTAAAGAACGAGGGTCAGCACAACGTAAAAATAAAAAAATACCTGAGGAGCCTGCCGAAGATGAGGCCATTACAGCTCGCCCTGACGTGTCCTCCTCGGGATAGCGTCATTTAAAGAACGATTGTCTGCGCAACGTAAAAAAAAAAACCGGGAAAAAACCCGAAAAACTGTGAAAAAAAAACCGAAGGAGCTTGCCAAAGATGAGGCCATTACGGCTTGCTTTTTGGTGTCCTCCTCGGGATAGCGTCATTTAAAGAACGAGGGTCAGTACAACGTAGTAAAAAAAAAAGGGGGAAAAAACCGTGAAAAAATTGTGAAAAAAATCGGAGGAGCTTGCCAAAGATGAGGCCATTACGGCTTGCCTTTAGGTGTCCTCCTCGGGATAGCGTCATTTAAAGAACGAGGGTTAGCCCAACGTAAATAAAAAAAAAAGAAAAAAGAAAAAAGAAACCCTGGAAAAAACCGAGAAAAAATTGTGAAAAAAATCAGAGGAGCTTGCCAAAGATGAGGCCATTACGGCTTGCTATTAGGTGTCCTCCTCGGGATAGCGTCATTTAAAGAACGAGGGTCAGCACAACGTAAAAAAAAAAAAAAAGCCCTGGGAAAAAACTGAGAAAAACCTGTGAAAAAAAATCGGAGGAGCCTGCCAGAGACGAGGCCATTACGGCTTGCCTTTTGGTGTCCTCCTCCGGATAGCGTCATTTATAGAACGAGGGTCAGCACAACGTGTAAAAAAAAAAGGGGAAAAAAACTATGAAAAATAACCGAAGGAACTTTCCAAAGAGGAGGCCATTACGGCTTGCCTTTAGGTGTCCTCCTCGGGATAGCGTCATTTAAAGAACGAGGGTCAGCACAACGTATAAAAAAAAGCCAGGAAAAAACTGTGAAAAAAAAAACCGAAGGAGCTTGCCAAAGATGAGGCAATTACGGCTCGCTTTTAGGTGTCCTCCTCGGGATAGCGTAATTTAAAGAACGAGGTTCAGCACAACGTAGTAAAAAAAAAGGGGGGGAACCGAGAAAAAACTGTGAAAAAAATCAGAGGAGCTTGCCAAGGATGAGGTCAATACGGCTTGCCTTTAGGTGTCCTCCTCGGCATAGCGTCATTTAAAGAACGAGGGTCAGCACAACGTTTTAAAAGAAAAAAAAAAAACACCTGAGGAGCCATCCGAAGATGAGGCCATTACGGCTCCCCTTTAGGTGTCCTCCTCGGGATAGCGTAATTTAAAGAACGAGTTTCAGCACAACGTAAAAAAAAAAAAAAACAGAGGAGTCTGCCGAAGATGAAGCCGTTACGGCTCGCCTTTAGGTGTCCTCCTCAGGATATCGTCATTTAAAGAACGAGTGTCAGCACAACTGATGAGATATTTTGATGAGAAACGAATCTCTCCCAAAACACCCAAAACTAGCCGGCAAGTGTACCGGGTCGTATCAAGTAATAAAAACTCACGGGAGTGAGGTCGATCCCACAGGGATTGAAGGATTGAGCAATTTTAGCTTAGTGGTTGATTTAGTCAAGCGAATCAAGTGTTGGTTGGGTGATTTGTGATTTGCAGAATGTAAATTGCATGAAATCAAAGAGAGCGGGAAAGTAAATTGCTGAAACTTAAAGAACAAGAAATTAAATAGCAGAAACTTAAAGTGCAAGAAATGTAAATTGCAGAATCTTAAAGTGCAAGAAATGTAAATTGCTTGAAAAGTAAAGGGGATTGGGATGAGGATTTGCAGAATTTAAACAAGGAAAAACTAAATTGCATCAAACAGAAGAGGAAAAGGGAATTGGGATTGAACCGGATCTTATAACAGCAAAGTAAATGAACAATGAAAGCATTAAACAGAGAATTGAAATGAGAATTTAGATCTCAGGACCCAGAGACTAGAAAACCAAGTCTAGATCTCAATACCTTCCTAGATCCAACAAGAACAATAGCAAGGAAATTGTAAATTGCAAAGAAAAGAGATGAAGAACAATAAACTGGAAATGAAATTCAGTAAATAAAGCAGAGAGATCCAAGATTGAGATTGAAACAGAATTTCTTCAATTCTCCAATCCAAGATCCAAGACAAAATATAAAATGAAATTGAAAGCAATGAAAACAAGAAATTAAAGTTCACTCAAGTTCAAAAGCTCTCCGAAAACTATATTGAAAATTCTAAAAGGAAAGCTCTCTTCTCAAAATTCTCCCAAAAAAAAGCTCCTTAAACAAATTGAATTCTATCCTATTTATACACTTTCCAAAATGATCTTCAAGCCTTGAGTTGGGCCTTTGTTCTTGGTGGAATTGGGTTGAAAGAGGCCTTGGTTGATTGCTCTTGAAGATTGAAGAAGAACCGAAGTGAACCAATTGAACCGGAAATGGAGTTAGCCAACGTTGGTCTTCAACGTTAGGGTCAAAGTTAGGGGTCTAACTTTGACCCTAACTTTTCATATCAGCAAACCACATTCTTCTGGTTTAGACGTTGGCGCCAACGTTAGGGGTCTAACTTTGACCCTAACGTTGGCCTTGCTTGGTGTGATTGGTGCCAACGTTAGCCTCCACGTTAGGGGGCTAACGTTGGCGCAAACGTTGCCTACTCCCCCATTGTGATTTAAGTGCCAACGTTAGCCTCCAAGTTAGGGGGCTAACGTTGGCGCAAACGTTGGTAGCCCAGGGAGAAACTCTCAAGTTCCAACGTTAGCCTCCAAGTTAGGGGGCTAACGTTGGAGCTAACGTTGGCTACTTCCAAAGAGTGATTCATATGCCCAACGTTAGCCTCCAAGTTAGGGGGCTAACGTTGGGGCTAACTTCATGCAACCCGGTTCAATTTTCACTTATTCCATTGTCCTCTCTTCACTCCTAGCCATTCCTCTTTGCTTCAACCTTTCTCCAAGCCTTCTTCACCTATCATTGATCAACCAAACTAATCAAAGTTTTGCTCAAAATCATGAGGTATTCAATCTTCCACAATATGCAACAAATATAGTTCAAAACCTCATGAAATGGCATGAATTCACATATGGTTGGTTCAATCAAGGGAAACATGAAAATCTACTCAATTAGCTTGCTTGTAGCTTAAGAAAGTGCATAATTCTAATGAAAACAAAAGAAAAAGACTAGCTAAAATGGGCTAGGATGACTTGTCATCACAACACCAAACTTAAAGCTTGCTTGTCCCCAAGCAAGAAATAGATTTATGCTCCAAGGTTCTTTCAATTAAGATGGATTGAGGAACACTTGTAAAGTGCAGTGAGTGAAGTGATCAAGTATCAGTGGGATAAATTCTAAATCATATGCTCATGCAAGGGCTTCAGTGCTCACTAGTCCTTACATATTGGGAGTCGTAGGTCTTAGGATTTTCATCCAAATGGTACCATGGAGATCTCTTTATGTGTAATCACCTTGAAGCAGCTTATAGTTTCTGTGCCTTGGTCTCGACTCTAAGTATCATGTCTCAAAGCGGCTCTTTAGATAAGCTTTCAATCAATACTCCTAAACCAGTTGGTTTTAAGGTATTAGGTGTTAAAGCACCCCTAAGGATTTACTTGCTCAAGCCTCTTTCCTTGACACACTTCAACCACAAGCATTTTACTAGGCTAACAACTCTTTGAGTCATTGTTTCTTCTTTCTTTTCTGCCTAGTAATTGATGCTCAGAGCCTTGGACCATGTTCTTTTTGTTTTTGTATTTTCTTTTCTTTCTTTTGTTTTGTTTGCTGCTTCTTGGATCAATAGATTTTTGAGAATCTCCACAATACTTCTTTGAACTTCATGTCCCGCCTATGAGCTCCCATGCAAGTTTTCACAAGCATGCAACCTCAGTACAAAATCGTATAACCAGAACCACCACTTCTCCTAATCTTTTGCTTGCCTCAAAATTGTTTAATTCCTCAATCCTTCTTTTCAAAGAACTTTCATGTGATGCATTTCTTGGAAATTGAGTGCAAACAAGTTTTGAAGATAAGAATGTTGTGAATGATCAAACATCTTGCTTATTGAATTATAAAGAAAGAAATTATACTATGTATGCAGGCAGGGGTAAATAGAAAAGAAACTATACTATGCAGACAGGCAGGGTAGATCAGGATACAATCCAACTCTCAATCACAGCAATATTTAATGCAAAACAATGACTTAACAATACAACCTGTTGAAGTTTACTTTCTTTCCTTCTTCTCATCATCATCATTGCTGGCCTTCATGTTCATCTTTTGTTTCTTTGGTTGATGATGCTTAATCCTTCCAACAGTTTGTATGGACCTCTGCAATGATATTGAAAGTTGCTTGTTCCCCAAGCACTTGAAAAATGGTTAGCTTGCATGATTTATTTGTGGCTTTTGTACTTACTTTGGTGTGGGCACACCAAACTTAGTACCTTGCCAATGCATTAGATTAACCATGTGTAAAACTCTTTTTCTTTTTCAAAAATGACAAAACTGAAAACTAGGAAACAGCAGAATAGTTAACTAGTTTATACAACATGCTTGAAGCCAGCATTATGCAGAAATTGAGAATGTGTTTTATGATGGGATTTTGGTGAAACACCAAACTTAGAATCTTTCATTCTCCCTTAGATTGTTTTGGTGTGCAACACCAAACTTAGCTTCTTGCAATATAGATAAAACTAATTAACCTTTTTATTAAAATAGCTATGAAAAGAAAACTACCTCAGGTTGGGTTGCCTCCCAACAAAGCGCTTCTTTATTGTCACTAGCTTGACATCCTTCATTCTTTGATCATGGAGGCTGAAAATCATAGTGCCTCAGCTTTTCTCCTCTCACTATGGACTTCCTTACTGTCTCCTCCATTTCTTGGTGCCCTTCTTCAGAAATTCCAGAGATGGAGAACTCTCTCTTAGTTCATGTCATACAACCAAAACAGCAAAGATGCACAGAGCATTCTGTAGCTTGAGTGCAGTGGGGGTTAGTAGAGACAAAGTCTCAAACAGTTAGTGTGCAAGTCAAAAATTAAAGAAACAGAAAAGAAAAAATGCTTGATCTAGATCACCACCTCACTTAATCATTGTCAATCTATTCAATCCCCGGCAACGGCGCCAAAAACTTGATGAGATATTTTGATGAGAAACGAATCTCTCCCAAAACACCCAAAACTAGCCGGCAAGTGTACCGGGTCGTATCAAGTAATAAAAACTCACGGGAGTGAGGTCGATCCCACAGGGATTGAAGGATTGAGCAATTTTAGCTTAGTGGTTGATTTAGTCAAGCGAATCAAGTGTTGGTTGGGTGATTTGTGATTTGCAGAATGTAAATTGCATGAAATCAAAGAGAGCGGGAAAGTAAATTGCTGAAACTTAAAGAACAAGAAATTAAATAGCAGAAACTTAAAGTGCAAGAAATGTAAATTGCAGAATCTTAAAGTGCAAGAAATGTAAATTGCTTGAAAAGTAAAGGGGATTGGGATGAGGATTTGCAGAATTTAAACAAGGAAAAACTAAATTGCATCAAACAGAAGAGGAAAAGGGAATTGGGATTGAACCGGATCTTATAACAGCAAAGTAAATGAACAATGAAAGCATTAAACAGAGAATTGAAATGAGAATTTAGATCTCAGGACCCAGAGACTAGAAAACCAAGTCTAGATCTCAATACCTTCCTAGATCCAACAAGAACAATAGCAAGGAAATTGTAAATTGCAAAGAAAAGAGATGAAGAACAATAAACTGGAAATGAAATTCAGTAAATAAAGCAGAGAGATCCAAGATTGAGATTGAAACAGAATTTCTTCAATTCTCCAATCCAAGATCCAAGACAAAATATAAAATGAAATTGAAAGCAATGAAAACAAGAAATTAAAGTTCACTCAAGTTCAAAAGCTCTCCGAAAACTATATTGAAAATTCTAAAAGGAAAGCTCTCTTCTCAAAATTCTCCCAAAAAAAAGCTCCTTAAACAAATTGAATTCTATCCTATTTATACACTTTCCAAAATGATCTTCAAGCCTTGAGTTGGGCCTTTGTTCTTGGTGGAATTGGGTTGAAAGAGGCCTTGGTTGATTGCTCTTGAAGATTGAAGAAGAACCGAAGTGAACCAATTGAACCGGAAATGGAGTTAGCCAACGTTGGTCTTCAACGTTAGGGTCAAAGTTAGGGGTCTAACTTTGACCCTAACTTTTCATATCAGCAAACCACATTCTTCTGGTTTAGACGTTGGCGCCAACGTTAGGGGTCTAACTTTGACCCTAACGTTGGCCTTGCTTGGTGTGATTGGTGCCAACGTTAGCCTCCACGTTAGGGGGCTAACGTTGGCGCAAACGTTGCCTACTCCCCCATTGTGATTTAAGTGCCAACGTTAGCCTCCAAGTTAGGGGGCTAACGTTGGCGCAAACGTTGGTAGCCCAGGGAGAAACTCTCAAGTTCCAACGTTAGCCTCCAAGTTAGGGGGCTAACGTTGGAGCTAACGTTGGCTACTTCCAAAGAGTGATTCATATGCCCAACGTTAGCCTCCAAGTTAGGGGGCTAACGTTGGGGCTAACTTCATGCAACCCGGTTCAATTTTCACTTATTCCATTGTCCTCTCTTCACTCCTAGCCATTCCTCTTTGCTTCAACCTTTCTCCAAGCCTTCTTCACCTATCATTGATCAACCAAACTAATCAAAGTTTTGCTCAAAATCATGAGGTATTCAATCTTCCACAATATGCAACAAATATAGTTCAAAACCTCATGAAATGGCATGAATTCACATATGGTTGGTTCAATCAAGGGAAACATGAAAATCTACTCAATTAGCTTGCTTGTAGCTTAAGAAAGTGCATAATTCTAATGAAAACAAAAGAAAAAGACTAGCTAAAATGGGCTAGGATGACTTGTCATCAACAACGTAAAAAAAAAAAAAAAAAAACACCCGTGAAAATACCTAAAAAAGAAACAGGAAAAAAAATTGTGAAAAATAACCGAAGGAGCTTCCCAAAGATGGGGCCATTACAGCTCGCCTTTAGGTGTCCTCCTCGGGATAGCGTCATTTACAGAACGAGGGTCAGCACAACGTAAAAAAAAAAAAAAAAAAAAAAACCGGTAAAAAACTGTGAAAAAAATCGGAGGAGTTTGCCAAAGATGAGGCCATTACGCTCGCCTTGAGGTGTCCTCCTCGGGATAGCGTCATTTAAAGTACGAGGGTGAGCACAACGTATAAAAAAAAAAAAACCAGAAAAAACCGGAAAAAAACTGTGAAAAAAACCGAAGGAGCTTGCCAAAGATGAGGCCATTACGGCTTGCCTTTAGGTGTCCTCCTCGGGATAGCGTCATTTAAAGAACGAGGGTCAGCACAACGTATAAAAAAAAAAAAACAAAGTCGGGAAAAACTGTGAAAATAAAAACCGAAGGAGCTTGCCAAAGATGAGGCAATTACGGCTCGCTTTTAGGTTTCCTCCTCGGGATAGCGTCATTTAAAGAACGAGGTTCAGCACAACGTAGTAAAAAAAAAGGGGAAAAAACCGAGAAAAAACTGTGAAAAAAAATCAGAGGAGCTTGCCAAAGATGAGGCCATTATGGCTTGCCTTTAGGTGTCCTCCTCGGGATAGCGTAATTTAAAGAACGAGGGTCAGCACAACGTAAAAAAAAAAACAGAGGAGTCTGCCGAAGATGAAGCCGTTACGGCTCGCCTTTAGGTGTCCTCCTCGGGATAGCGTCATTTAAAGAACGAGTGTCAGCACAACATAAAAAAAAAAAAAAACACCTCTGAAAATACCTGAAAAAAGAAACAGGAAAAAAAACTGTTAAAAATAACCGAAGGAGCTTCCCAAATATGAGGCCATTACGGCTCGCCTTTAGGTGTCCTCCTCGGGATAGCGTCATATACAGAACGAGGGTCAGCACAACGTAAAAAAAAATGGGGAAAAAACTTTGAAAAAAAAATCGGAGGAACTTGCCAAAGATGAGGCCATTACGGCTCGCCTTGAGGTGTCCTCCGCGGGATAGCGTCATTTAAAGAACGACGGTGAGCACAACGTATAAAAAAAAAAACCCGGGAAAAAATCTGTGAAAAAAAATCGAAGGAGCTAGCCAAAGATGAGGCCATTATGGCTCGCTTTTAGGTGTCCTCCTCGGGATAGCGTCATTTAAAGAACAAGGGTCATCACAGCGTAGTAAAAAAAAAAACCGTGAAAAAACCGAGAAAAAACTGTGAAAAAAAATCAGAGGAGATTGCCAAAGATGAGGCCATTACGGCTTGCCTTTAGGTGTCCTCCTCGGGATAGCGTCATTTAAAGAACGAGGGTCAGCACAACGTAAAAAAAAAAAAAAAAAAAAAAGAAAAAACCTGAGGAGCCTGCCGAAGATGAGGCCATTACAGCTCGCCCTGAGGTGTCCTCCTCGGGATAGCGTCATTTAAAGAACGATTGTCAGCACAACGTAAAAAAAAAAAAAAAAAAGGAGGAGACTGCCGAAGATGGGTCCATTATGGCTCGCCTTTAGGTGTCCTCCTTGGGATAGCGTCATTTAAAGAACGAGGGTCAGCACAACGTTAAAAAAAAAATAAAAAAAAAACCGGGAAAAAACCGAGAAAAAACTGTGAAAAAAAATCAGAGGAGCTTGCCAAAGATGAGGCCATTACGACTTGCCTTTAGGTGTCCTCCTCGGGATAGCGTCATTTAAAGAACGAGTGTCAGCACAACGTAAAAAAAAAAAAACACCTGTGAAAATACCTGAAAAAAGAAACAGGAAAAAAAACTGTGAAAAATAACCGAAGGAGCTTCCCAAAGATTTGGCCTTTATGGCTCGCCTTTAGGTGTCCTCCTCGCGATAGCGTCATATACAGAACGAGGGTCAGCAAAACGTCAAAAAAAAAAAAAAAAAAAAACCCAGGAAAAACCGGAAAAAAAACTGTGAAAAAAAAACGAAGGAGCTTGCCAAAGATGAGGCCATTACGGCTCGCTTTTAGGTGTCCACCTCGGGATAGCGTCATTTAAAGAACAAGGGTCAGCACAGCGTAGTAAAAAAAAAAAAACTGGGAAAAAACCGAGAAAAAACTGTGAAAAAAAATTAGAGGAGCTTGACAAAGATGAGGCAATTACGGCTCGCTTTTAGGTGTCCTCCTCGGGATAGCGTCATTTAAAGAACGAGGGTCAGCACAACGTATAAAAAAAAAATAAAGTCGGGAAAAAACTGTGAAAATAAAAACCGAAGGAGCTTGCCAAAGATGAGGCAATTACGGCTCGCTTTTAGGTGTCCTCCTCGGGATAGCGTCATTTAAAGAACGAGGTTCAGCACAACATAGTTAAAAAAAAAGGGAAAAAACCGAGAAAAAACTGTGAAAAAAAATCAGAGGAGTTTGCCAAAGATGAGGCCATTATGGCTTGCCTTTAGGTGTCCTCCTCGGGATAGCTTAATTTAAAGAACGAGGGTCAGCACAACGTAAAAAAAAAAAAAACAGACGAGTCTGCCGAAGATGAAGCCGTTACGGCTCTTCTTTAGGTGTCCTCCTCGGGATAGCGTCATTTAAAGAACGAGTGTCAGCACAACGTAAAAAAAAAAAAAAAACACCTGTGAAAATACTTGAAAAAAGAAACAGGAAAAAAAACTGTTAAAAATAACCGAAGGAGCTTCCCAAAGATGAGGCCATTACGGCTCGCCTTTAGGTGTCCTCCTCGGGATAGCGTCATATACAGAACGAGGGTCAGCACAACGTAAAAAAAAATGGGGAAAAAACTTTGAAAAAAAAATCGGAGGAGCTTGCCAAAGATGAGGCCATTACGGCTCGCATTGAGGTGTCCTCCGCGGGATAACGTCATTTAAAGAACGACGGTGAGCACAACGTATAAAAAAAAAAAAACCCGGGAAAAAATCTGTGAAAAAAAACCGAAGGAGCTAGCCAAAGATGAGGCCATTACGGATCGCTTTTAGGTGTCCTCCTCGGGATAGCGTCATTTAAAGAACAAGGGTCAGCACAGCGTAGTAAAAAAAAAACCATGAAAAAACCGAGAAAAAACTGTGAAAAAAAAAATCAGAGGAGCTTGCCAAAGATGAGGCCATTACGGCTTTCCTTTAGGTGTCCTCCTCGGGATAGCGTCATTTAAAGAACGAGGGTCAGCACAACGTAAAAAAAAAAAAAAAAAAAAAGAAAGAACCTGAGGAGCCTGCCGAAGATGAGGCCATTACAGCTCGCCCTGAGGTGTCTTCCTCGGGATAGCGTCATTTAAAGAACGATTGTCAGCACAACGTAAAAAAAAAAAAAAAACGGAGGAGCCTGCCGAAGATGAGTCCATTATGGCTCGCCTTTAGGTGTCCTCCTTGGGATAGCGTCATTTAAAGAACGAGGGTCAGCACAACGTTAAAAAAAAAAAAAAAAAAAAACCGGGAAAAAACCGAGAAAAAACTGTAAAAAAAATCAGAGGAGCTTGCCAAAGATGAGGCCATTACGGCTTGCCTTTAGGTGTCCTCCTCGGGATAGCGTCATTTAAAGAACGAGTGTCAGCACAACGTAAAAAAAAAAAAAACACCTGTGAAAATACCTGAAAAAAGAAACAGGAAAAAAAACTGTGAAAAATAACCGAAGGAGCTTGCCAAAGATGAGGCCATTACGGCTTGCCTTTAGGTGTTCTCCTCGGGATAGCGTCATTTAAAGAACGAGGGTCAGCACAACGTATAAAAAAAAAAAAACAAAGTCGGGAAAAACTGTGAAAATAAAAACCGAAGGAGCTTGCCAAAGATGAGGCAATTACGGCTCGCTTTTAGGTTTCCTCCTCGGGATAGCGTCATTTAAAGAACGAGTGTCAGCACAACGTAAAAAAAAAAAAAAAAAAAAAAAAAAAAAAAAAAAAAACACCTGTGAAAATACCTGAAAAAAGAAACAGGAAAAAAACTGTGAAAAATAACCGAAGGAGCATGCCAAAGATGAGGCCATTACGGCTTGCCTTTAGGTGTCCTCCTCGGGATAGCGTCATTTAAAGAACGAGGGTCAGCACAACGTAAAAAAAAAAAAAAACCTGAGGAGCCTGCCGAAGATGAGGCCATTACAGCTCGCCCTGACGTGTCCTCCTCGGGATAGCGTCATTTAAAGAACGATTGTCAGCGCAACGTAAAAAAAAAACTGGGAAAAAACCCGAAAAACTGTGAAAAAAAAACCGAAGGAGCTTGCCAAAGATGATGCCATTACGGCTTGCTTTTTGGTGTCCTCCTCGGGAAAGCGTCATTTAAAGAACGAGGGTCAGCACAACGTAGTAAAAAAAAAAGGGGGAAAAAACCGTGAAAAAATTGTGAAAAAAATCGGAGGAGCTTGCCAAAGATGAGGCCTTTACGGCTTGCCTTTAGGTGTCCTCCTCGGGATAGCGTCATTTAAAGAACGAGGGTTTGCCCAACGTAAATAAAAAAAAAAAAGAAAAAAGAAAAAGAAACCCTGGAAAAAACCGAGAAAAAATTGTGAAAAAAATCAGAGGAGCTTGCCAAAGATGAGGCCATTACAGCTTGCCTTTAGGTGTCCTCCTCGGGATAGCGTCATTTAAAGAACGAGGGTCAGCACAACGTAAAAAAAAAAAAAAAAAAAAACCTGGGAAAAAACTGAGAAAAAACTGTGAAAAAAAAACGGAGGAGCTTGCCAGAGACGAGGCCATTACGGCTTGCCTTTTGGTGTCCTCCTCGGGATAGCGTCATTTATAGAACGAGGGTCAGCACAACGTGTAAAAAAAAAAGGGGAAAAAAACTATGAAAAATAACCGAAGGAACTTTCCAAAGAGGAGGCCATTACGGCTTGCCTTTAGGTGTCCTCCTCGGGATAGCGTCATTTAAAGAACGAGGGTAAGCACAACGTATAAAAAAAAGCCAGGAAAAAACTGTGAAAAAAAAAAACCGAAGGAGCTTGCCAAAGATGAGGCAATTACGGCTCGCTTTTAGGTGTCCTCCTCGGGATAGCGTCATTTAAAGAACGAGGTTCAGCACAACGTAGTAAAAAAAAAGGGGGGGGAACCGAGAAAAAACTGTGAAAAAAAATCAGAGGAGCTTGCCAAAGATGAGGTCAATACGGCTTGCCTTTAGGTGTCCTCCTCGGCATAGCGTCATTTAAAGAACGAGGGTCAGCACAACGTTTTAAAAGAAAAAAAAAAAACACCTGAGGAGCCATCCGAAGATGAGGCCATTACGGCTCCCCTTTAGGTGTCCTCCTCGGGATAGCGTAATTTAAAGAACGAGTTTCAGCACAACGTAAAAAAAAAAAAAACAGAGGAGTCTGCCGAAGATGAAGCCGTTACGGCTCGCCTTTAGGTGTCCTCCTCAGGATATCGTCATTTAAAGAACGAGTGTCAGCACAACGTAAAAAAAAAAAAAACAGCCGTGAAAATACCTAAAAAAAGAAACAGGAAAAAAAACTGTGAAAAATAACCGAAGGAGCTTCCCAAAGATGGGGCCATTACAGCTCGCCTTTAGGTGTCCTCCTCGGGATAGCGTCATTTACAGAACGAGGGTCAGCACAACGTAAAAAAAAAAAAAAAAACCGGTAAAAAACTGTGAAAAAAAATCGGAGGAGTTTGCCAAAGATGAGGCCATTACGGCTCGCCTTAAGGTGTCCTCCTCGGGATAGCGTCATTTAAAGAACGAAGGTGAGCACTACGTATAAAAAAAAAAAACCGAAAAAAACCGGAAAAAAACTGTGAAAAAAAACCGAAGGAGTTTGCCAAAGATGAGGCCATTACGGCTCGCTTTTAGGTGTCCTCCTCGTGATAGCGTCATTTAAAGAACAAGGGTCAGCACATCGTAGTACAAAAAAAAAAAAAACCCCGGGAAAAAACCGAGAAAAAACTGTCAAAAAAAAATCAGAGGAGCTTGCCAAAGATGAGGCCATTACGGCTTGCCTTTAGGTGTCCACCTCGGGATAGCGTCATTTAAAGAACGAGGGTCAGCACAACGTTAAAAAAAAAAAAAAAACTGTGGAGCCTGCCGAAGATGAGGCCATTACAGCTCGCCCTGACGAGTCCTCCTCGGGATAGCGTCATTTAAAGAACGATTGTCAGCGCAACGTAAAAAAAAAAAAAACCGGGAAAAAACCCGAAAAATTGTGAAAAAAAAACCGAAAGAGCTTGCCAAAGATGAGGCCATTACGGCTTGCCTTTAGGCGTCCTCGTCGGGATAGCGTCATTTAAAGAACGAAGGTTAGCACAACATAAAAAAAAAAAAGAAACCTGGGAAAAAACCGAGAAAAAACTTTGAAAAAAATCGGAGGAGCTTGCCAAAGATGAGGCCATTACGGCTTGCCTTTAGGTGTCCTCCTCGGGATAGCGTCATTTAAAGAACGAGGGTTTGCCCAACGTAAATAAAAAAAAAAAGAAAAAAGAAAAAAGAAACCCTGGAAAAAACCGAGAAAAAACTGTGAAAAAAATTCGGAGGAGCTTGCCAAAGATGTGGCCATTACGGCTTGCCTTTTGGTGTCCTCCTCGGGATAGCGTCATTTATAGAACGAGGGTCAGCACAACGTATAAAAAAAAGGGGAAAAAAACTGTGAAAAATAACCGAAGGAACTTCCCAAAGATGAGGCCATTACGGCTCGCCTTAAGGTGTCCTCCTCGGGATAGCGTCATTTAAAGAATGAGGGTCAGCACAACGTAGTAAAAAAAAAACGTGGAAAAAACCGAGAAAAAACTGTGAAAAAAAAATCAGAGGAGCTTGCCAAAGAGGAGGCCATTACGGCTTGCTTTTAGGTGTCCTCCTCGGGATAGCGTCATTTAAAGAACGAGGGTTAGCACAACGTATAAAAAAAAAGCCAGGAAAAAATTGTGAAAAAAAAAAACCGAAGGAGCTTGCCAAAGATGAGGCAATTATGGCTCGCTTTTAGGTGTCGTCCTCGGGATAGCGTCATTTAAAGAACGAGGTTCAGCACAACGTAGTAAAAAAAAAAGGGGAAAAAACCGAAAAAAAACTGTGAAAAAAAAATCAGAGGAGCTTGCCAAAGATGAGGCCATTACGGCTTGCCTTTAGATGTCCTCCTCGGCATAGCGTCATTTAAAGAACGAGGGTCAGCACAACGTTTAAAAAAAAAAAAAAAAAACACCTGAGGAGCCATCCGAAGATGAGGCCATTACGGCTCGCCTTTAGGTGTCCTCCTCGGGATAGCGTAATTTAAAGAACAAGTTTCAGCACAACGTAAAAAAAAAAAACAGAGGAGTTTGCCGAGGATGAAGCCGTTACGGCTCGCCTATAGGTGTCCTCCTCGGGATAGCGTCATTTAAAGAACGAGTGTCAGCACAACGTAAAAAAAAAAAAAAAACACCCGTGAAAATACCTAAAAAAGAAACAGGAAAAAAAACTGTGAAAAATAACCGAAGGAGCTTCCCAAAGATGGGGCTATTACGGCTCGCCTTTAGCTGTCCTCCTCGGGTAGCGTCATTTAAAGAAGGAGGGTCAGCAAAACGTAAAAAAAAAAAAAAAAAACACCTGAGGAGCCATCCGAAGATGAGGCCATTACGGCGCGCCTTTAGGTGTCCTCCTCGGGATAGCGTAATTTAAAGAACGAGTTTCAGCACAACGTAAAAAAAAAATGAGGAGTCTGCCGAAGATGAAGCCGTTACGGCTCGCCTTTAGGTGTCCTCCTCGGGATAGCGTCATTTAAAGAACGAGTGTCAGCACAACGTAAAAAAAAAAAAAAAAAAACCCGTGAAAATACCTTAAAAAAGAAACAGGAAAAAAAACTGTGAAAAATAACCGAAGGAGCTTCCCAAAGATAGGGCTATTACGGCTCGCCTTTAGGTGTCCTCCTCGGGATAGCGTCATTTAAAGAAGGAGGGTCAGCACAACGTAAAAAAAAAAAAAAAAAAGAAGACCGGGAAAAAACTGTGAAAAAAAAATCGGAGGAGCTTGCCAAAGATGAGGCCATTACGGCTCGCCTTGAGGTGTCCTCCTCGGGATAGCGTCATTTAAAGAACGAGGGTGAGCACAACGTAAAAAAAAAAAGCCAGGAAAAAATTGTGAAAAAAAAAGGGGAAAAAACCGAGAAAAAACTGTGAAAAAAAAATCAGAGGAGCTTGCCAAAGATGAGGCCATTACGGCTTGCCTTTAGGTGTCCTCCTCGACATAGCGTCATTTAAAGAACGAGGGTCAGCACAACGTTTAAAAAAAAAAAAAACACCTGAGGAGCCATCCGAAGATGAGGCCATTACGGCTCGCCTTTAGGTGTCCTCCTCGGGATAGCGTAATTTAAAGAACGAGTTTCAGCACAACGTAAAAAAAAAAAAAAAAAACAGAGGAGTCTGCCGAAGATGAAGCCATTACGGCTCGCCTTTAGGTGTCCTCCTCGGGATAGCATCATTTAAAGAACGAGTGTCAGCACAACGTAAAAAAAAAAAAAAAACACCCGTGAAAATACCTAAAAAAAGAAACAGGAAAAAAAACTGTGAAAAATAACCGAAGGAGCTTCCCAAAGATGGGGCTATTACGGCTCGCCTTTAGGTGTCCTCCTCGGGTAGCGTCATTTAAAGAAGGAGGGTCAGCACAACGTAAAAAAAAAAAAAACACCTGAGGAGCCATCCGAAGATGAGGCCATTACGGCTCGCCTTTAGGTGTCCTCCTCGGGATAGCGTAATTTAAAGAACGAGTTTCAGCACAACGTAAAAAAAAAAAATAGAGGAGTCTGCCGAAGATGAAGCCGTTACGGCTCGCCTTTAGGTGTCCTCCTCGGGATAGCATCATTTAAAGAACGAGTGTCAGCACAACGTAAAAAAAAAAAAAAAACACCCGTGAAAATACCTAAAAAAGGAAACAAGAAAAAAAACTGTGAAAAATAACCGAAGGAGCTTCCCAAAGATGGGGCTATTACGGCTCGCCTTTAGGTGTCCTCCTCGGGATAGCGTCATTAAAAGAAGGAGGGTCAGCACAACGTAAAAAAAAAAAAAAAAAAAAAAAAAAAAAGAAAACCGGGAAAAAACTGTGAAAAAAAAATTGGAGGAGCTTGCCAAAGATGAGGCCATTACGGCTCGCCTTGAGGTGTCCACCTCGGGATAGCATCATTTAAAGAACGAGGGTGAGCACAACGTTAAAAAAAAAAAAAAACCCGGAAAAAATCGGAAAAAAACTGTGAAAAAAATACCGAAGGAGCTTGCCAAAGATGAGGCCATTACCGCTCGCTTTTAGGTGTCCTCCTCGGGATAGCGTCATTTAAAGAACAAGGGTCAGCACATCGTTGCAAAAAAAAACTGAGAAAAAACTGTGAAAAAAAAATCAGAGCAGCTTGCCAAAGATGAGGCCATTACGGCTTGCCTTTAGGTGTCCTCCTCGGGATAGCGTCATTTAAAGAACGAGGGTCAGCGCAACGTGGAAAAAAAAAACGGAGTAGCCTGCCGAAGATGAGTCCATTATGACTCGCCTTTAGGTGTCCTCCTCGGGATAGCGTCATTTAAAGAATGAGGGTCAGCACAACGTTAAAAAAAATAAATAAAAAAACCGGGAAAAAACCGAGAAAAAACTGTGAAAAAAATCAGAGGAGCTTGCCAAAGATGAGGCATTACGGCTTGCCTTTAGGTGTCCTCCTCGGGATAGCGTCATTTAAAGAACGATGGTCAGCACAACGTTAAAAAAAAAAAAAAAAACCGGGAAAAAACCGAGAAAAAACTGAAAAAAAAAATCAGAGGAGCTTGCCAAAGATGAGGCCATTACGGCTTGCCTTTAGGTGTCCTCCTCGGGATAGCGTCATTTAAAGAACGAGGGTCACCACAACGTAAAAAAAAAAAATGAGGAGCCTGCCGAACATGAGGCCATTACAGCTCGCCCTGAGGTGTCCTCCTCGGGATAGCGTCATTTAAAGAACGATTGTCAGCGCAACGTAAAGAAAAAAAAAAGGAGGAGCCTGCCGAAGATGAGTTCATTATGACTCGCCTTTAGGTGTCCTCCTCGGGATAGCGTCATTTAAAGAACGAGGGTCAGCACAACGTTAAAAAAAAATAAATAAAAAAAACCGGGAAAAAACCGAGAAAAAACTGTGAAAAAAATCAGAGGAGCTTGCCAAAGATGAGGCCATTACGGCTTGCCTTTAGGTGTCCTCCTCGGGATAGCGTCATTTAACGAACGAGGGTCAGCACAACGTAAAAAAAAAAAAAAGCGAAAAAACCGGAAAAACTATAAAAAAAAAAACCGAAGGAGCTTGCCAAAGATGAGGCCATTACGGCTCGCTTTTAGGTGTCCTCCTCGGGATAGCGTCATTTAAAGAACGAGGGTCAGCACAACGTTTAAAAAAAAAAAGAGGGAAAAAACCAAGAAAAAACTGGGAAAAAAAAAATCAGAGAAGCTTGCCAAAGATGAGGCCATTACGGCTTGACTTTAGGTGTCTTCCTCGGGATAGCGTCATTTAAAGAACGAGGTTCAGCACAACGTAAAATAAAAAACGGGGAAAATACCGTGAAAAAACTGTGAAAAAAATCGGAGGAGCTTGCCAAAGATGAGTCCATTACGGCTTGCCTTTAGGCGTCCTCCTTGGGATAGCGTCATTTAAAGAACGAGGGTCAGCAGAACGTAGTAAAAAAAACGGGGAAAAAACGGTGAAAAAACTATGAAAAAAATCGGAGGAGCTTGCCAAAGATGAGGCCATTACGGCTTGCCTTTAGGTGTCCTCCTCGGGATAGCGTCATTTAAAGAACGAGAATTAGCACAACGTAAAAAAAAAAAAAAAAAAAAGAAACCCGGGAAAAAACCGAGAAAAAACTGTGAAAAAAATCAGAGGAGCTTGCCAAAGATGAGGCCATTACGGCTTGCCTTTAGGTGTCCTCCTCGGGATAGCGTCATTCAAAGAACGAGGGTCAGCACAACGTAAAAAAAAAAAAAAAAAACCTTAGGAGGCTGCCGAAGATGAGGCCATGACAGCTCGCCCTGACGTGTCGTCCTCGGGATAGCGTCATTTAAAGAACGATTGTCTGCGCAACGTAAAAAAAAAAACCGGGAAAAAACCCGGAAAACTCTGAAAAAAAACCGAAGGAGCTTGCCAAAGATGAGGCCATTACGGCTCGCTTTTAGGTGTCCTCCTTAGGATAGCGTCATTTAAAGAACGAGGGTCAGCACAACGTAGTAAAAAAAAACGGGGAAAAAATCGTGAAAAAACTGTGAAAAAAAATCGGAGGAGCATGCCAAAGATGAGGCCATTACGGCTTGCCTTTAGGTGTCCTCCTTGGGATAGCGTCATTTAAAGAACGAGGGTTAGCACAAAGTAAAATAAAAAAAAAAAAGAAACCCGGGAAAAAACCGAGAAAAAACTGTGAAAAAATTCGGAGGAGCTTGCCAAAGATGAGGCCATTACGGCTTGCCTTTAGGTGTCCTCCTCGGGATAGCGTCATTTAAAGAACGAGGGTCAGCACAACGTAAAAAAAAAAAAAAAAAACCTTAGGAGCCTGCCGAAGATGAGGCCATTACAGCTCGCCCTGACGTGTCGTCCTCGGGATAGCGTCATTTAAAGAACGATTGTCTGCGCAACGTAAAAAAAAATCGGGAAAAAACCCGAAAAACTCTGAAAAAAAAATCGAAGGAGCTTGCCAAAGATGAGGCCATTACGGCTCGCTTTTAGGTGTCCTCCTCGGGATAGCGTCATTTAAAGAACGAGGGTCACCACAACGTAGAAAAAAAAAACGGGGAAAAAACCATGAAAAAACTGTGAAAAAAATCGGAGGAGCTTGCCAAAGATGAGGCCATTACGGCTTGCCTTTAGGTGTCCTCCTCGGGATAGCGTCATTTAAAGAACGAGGGTTAGCACAAAGTAAAATAAAAAAAAAAAGAAACCCGGGAAAAAACCGAGAAAAAACTGTGAAAAAATTCGGAGGAGCTTGCCAAAGATAAGGCCATTACGGCTTCCCTTTAGGTGTCCTCCTCGGGATAGCGTCATTTAAAGAACGAGGGTCAGCACAACGTAAAAAAAAAAAAAAAACCTTAGGAGCCTGCCGAAGATGAGGCCATTACAGCTCGCCCTGACGTGTCGTCCTCGGGATAGCGTCATTTAAAGAACAATTGTCTGCGCAACGTAAAAAAAAAATCGGGAAAAAACCCGAAAAACTCTGAAAAAAAAATCGAAGGAGCTTGCCAAAGATGAGGCCATTACGGCTCGCTTTTAGGTGTCCTCCTCGGGATAGCGTCATTTAAAGAACGAGGGTCACCACAACGTAGTAAAAAAAAACGGGGAAAAAACCATGAAAAAACTGTGAAAAAAATCGGAGGAGCTTGCCAAAGATGAGGCCATTACGGCTTGCCTTTAGGTGTCCTCCTCGGGATAGCGTCATTTAAAGAACGAGGGTTAGCACAATGTAAAAAAAAAAAAAAAAAAGAAACCCGGGAATAAACTGTGAAAAAATCGGAGGAGCTTGCCAAAGATGAGGCCATTACGACTTGCCTTTAGGTGTCCTCCTCGGGATAGCGTCATTTAAAGAACGAGGGTCAGGACAACGTAGTAAAAAAAAAAAAAAAAAAACCGGGAAAAAGCTGAGAAAAAACTGTGAAAAAAAATCGGAGGAGCTTGCCAAAGATGAGGCCATTACGGCTTGCCTTTTGGTGTCGTCCTCGGGATAGCGTCATTTATAGAACGAGGGTCAGCATAACGTATAAAAAAAAGGGGGGGGGGAAAAACTGTGAAAAATAACGGAAGGAACTTCCCAAAGATGAGGCCATTACGGCTCGCCTTAAGGTGTCCTCCTCGGGATAGCGTCATTTAAAGAATGAGGGTCAGCACAACGCAGTAAAAAAAACGTGGAAAAAACCGAGAAAAAACTGTGAAAAAAAATCAGAGGAGCTTGCCAAAGAGGAGGCCATTACGGCTTGCCTTTAGGTGTCCTCCTCGGGATAGCGTCATTTAAAGAACGAGGGTCAGCACAACGTAGAAAAAAAAAGCCAGGAAAAAACTGTGAAAAAAAAACCGAAGGAGCTTGCCAAAGATGAGGCAATTACGGCTCGCTTTTAGGTGTCGTCCTCGGGATAGCGTCATTTAAAGAACGAGGTTCAGCACAACGTAGTAAAAAAAAGGGGGGGGGGGGAAAACCGAGAAAAAACTATGAAAAAAAAGTCAGAGGAGCTTGCCAAAGATGAGGCCATTACGGCTTGCCTTTAGGTGTCCTCCTCGGCATAGCGTCATTTAAAGAACGAGGGTCAGCACAACGTTTAAAAAAAAAAAAACACCTGAGGAGCCATCCGAAGATGAGGGCATTACGGCTCGCCTTTAGGTGTCCTCCTCGGGATAGCGTAATTTAAAGAACGAGTTTCAGCACAACGTAAAAAACAAAAAAAAATAGAGGAGTCTGCCGAAGATGAAGCCGTTACGGCTCGCCTTTTGGTGTCGTCCTCGGGATAGCATCATTTAAAGAACGAGTGTCAGCGCAACGTAAAAAAAAAAAAAAAACACCCGTGAAAATACCTAAAAAAAGAAACAGGAAACAAAACTGCGAAAAATAACCGAAGGAGCTTCCCAAAGATGGGGCTATTACAGCTCGCCTTTAGGTGTCCTCCTCGGAATAACGTCATTTAAAGAAGGAGGGTCAGCACAATGTAAAAAAAAAAAAAGAAAAGAAAACTGGGAAAAAACTGTGAAAAAAAAATCGGAGGAGCTTGCCAAAGATGAGGCCATTACGGCTCGCCTTGAGGTGTCCTCCTCGGGATAGCGTCATTTAAACAACGATGGTGAGCACAACGTAAAAAAAAAAAAACCCGGAAAAAACCGGAAAAAAACTGTGAAAAAAAAAACGAAAGAGCTTGCCAAAGATGAGGCCATTACGGCTCGCTTTTAGGTGTCCTCCTCGGGATAGCGTCATTTAAAGAACAACGGTTAGCACATCATTGTAAAAAAAAAAAAACCCGGGAAAAAACTGAGAAAAAACTGTGAAAAAAAAATCAGAGGAGCTTGCCAAAGATGAGGCCATTACGGCTTGCCTTTAGGTGTCCTCCTCGGGATAGCGTCATTTAAAGAACGAGGGTCAGCACAATGTAAAAAAAAAAATGAGGAGCCTGCCGAAGATGAGGCCATTACAGCTCGCCCTGAGGTGTCCTCCTCGGGATAGCGTCATTTAAAGAACGATTGTCAGCGCAATGTAAAAAAAAAAAAAAACGGAGGAGCCTGCCGAAGATGAGTCCATTATGACACGCCTTTAGTTGTCCTCCTCGGGATAGCGTCATTTAAAGAACGAGGGTCAGCACAACGTTAAAATAAATAAATAAATAAAAAATCCGGAAAAAACCGAGAAAAAACTGTGAAAAAAATCAGAGGAGCTTGCCAAAGATGAGGCCATTACGGCTTGCCTTTAGGTGTCCTCCTCGGGATAGCGTCATTTAAAGAACGAGGGTTAGCACAACATAAAAAAAAAAGAAAGAAAGAAAAAAAAACCGGGAAAAAACCGAGAAAAAACTGTAAAAAAAAATCGGAGGGGCTTGCCAAAGATGAGGCATTACGGCTTGCCTTTAGGTGTCCTCCTCGGGATAGCGTCATTTAAAGAACGGGGTCAGCACAACGTAAAAAAAAAAAAAAAAAAAACCGGGAAAAGACAGAGAAAAAACTGTGAAAAAAAAATCAGAGGAGCTTGCCAAAGATGAGGCCATTACGGCTTGCCTTTAGGTGTCCTCCTCGGATAGCGTCATTTAAAGAACGAGGGTCATCACAACGTAAAAAAAAAAATGAGGAGCCTGCCGAAGATGAGGCCATTACAGCTCGCCCTGAGGTGTCCTCCTCGGGATAGCGTCATTTAAAGAACGATTGTCAGCGCAACGTAAAAAAAAAAAAAGGAGGAGCCTGCCGAAGATGAGTCCATTATGACTCGCCTTTAGGTGTCCTCCTTGGGATAGCGTCATTTAAAGAACGAGGGTCAGCACAACGTTAAAAAAATAAATAAAAAAAAAATCGGGAAAAAACCGAGAAAAAACTGTGAAAAAAATCAGAGGAGCTTGCCAAAGTTGAGGCCATTATGGCTTGCCTTTAGGTGTCTTCCTCGGGATAGCCTCATTTAAAGAAAGAGGGTCAGCACAACGTAAAAAAAAAAAAGGCGAAAAAACTGGAAAAACTGTAAAAAAAAAAAACCGAAGGAGCTTGCCAAAGATGAGGCCATTACGGCTCGCTTTTAGGTGTCCTCCTCGGGATAGCGTCATTTAAAGAACGAGGGTAAGCACAACGTTTAAAAAAAAAAAAAAAAAAAACACCTGAGGAGCCATCTGAAGATAAGGCCATTATAGCTCGCCTTTAGGTGTCCTCCTCGGGATAGCGTATTTTAAAGAACGAGTGTCAGCACAATGTAAAAAAAAAAAGAGGAGTCTGCCGAAGATGAAGCCGTTACGGCTCGCCTTTAGGTGTCCTCCTCGGGATAGCGTCATTTAAAGAACGAGTGTCAGCAAAACATAAAAAAAAAAAAACATGAGGAGCCTGCCAAAGATGAGGCCGTTACGGCTCGCCTTTAGGTGTCCTCCTCGTGATAGCGTCATTTAGAGAACGAGGGTCAGCACAACGTATAAAAAAAAAAAACGAATGAGCTTACCAAAGATGAGGCCATTACGGCTCGCCTTTAGGTGTCCTCCTCGGGATAGCGTCATTTAAAGAACGAGGGTCAGCACAACGTAAGGAAAAAAAATCCGGGAAAAAAAACCGGAAAAAACCGAGAAAAAACTGTGAAAATAAATCGGAGGAGCCTGCCAAAGATGAGGCCATTACGGCTTGCCTTTAGGTGTCCTCCTCGGGATAGCGTCATTTAAAGAACGAGGGTCAGCACAACGTAAAAAAAAAAAAAAAAAACCTTAGGAGCCTGCCGAAGATGAGGCCATTACAGCTCGCCCTGACGTGTCGTCCTCGGGATAGCGTCATTTAAAGAACGATTGTCTGCGCAACGTAAAAAAAAAAATCGGGAAAAAACCCGAAAAACTCTGAAAAAAAATCGAAGGAGCTTGCCAAAGATGAGGCCATTACGGCTCGCTTTTAGGTGTCCTCCTCGGGATAGCGTCATTTAAAGAACGAGGGTCACCACAACGTAGTAAAAAAAAAACGGGGAAAAAACCATGAAAAAACTGTGAAAAAAATCGGAGGAGCTTGCCAAAGATGAGGCCATTACGGCTTGCCTTTAGGTGTCCTCCTCGGGATAGCGTCATTTAAAGAACGAGGGTTAGCACAATGTAAAAAAAAAAAAAAAAAAAAGAAACCCGGGAAAAAACTGTGAAAAAAATCGGAGGAGCTTGCCAAAGATGAGGCCATTACGACTTGCCTTTAGGTGTCCTCCTCGGGATAGCGTCATTTAAAGAACGAGGGTCAGCACAACGTAAAAAAAACAAAAAAAAAAAAAAAAAAAAAAAAAAAAACTATGAAAAAAAATCGGAGGAGCTTGCCAAAGATGAGGCCATTACGGCTTGCCTTTTGGTGTCGTCCTCGGGATAGCGTCATTTATAGAACGAGGGTCAGCATAACGTATAAAAAAAGGGGGGGGAAACTGTGAAAAATAACGGAAGGAACTTCCCAAAGATGAGGCCATTACGACTCGCCTTAAGGTGTCCTCCTCGGGATAGCGTCATTTAAAGAATGAGGGTCAGCACAACGCAGTAAAAAAAACGTGGAAAAAACCGAGAAAAAACTGTGAAAAAAAATCAGAGGAGCTTGCCAAAGAGGAGGCCATTACGGCTTGTCTTTAGGTGTCCTCCTCGGGATAGCGTCATTTAAAGAACGAGGGTCAGCACAACGTATAAAAAAAAAGCCAGGAAAAAACTGTGAAAAAAAAACCGAAGGAGCTTGCCAAAGATGAGGCAATTACGGCTCGCTTTTAGGTGTCGTCCTCGGGATAGCGTCATTTAAAGAACGAGGTTCAGCGCAACGTAGTAAAAAAAAAAGGGGGGGAAAAACCGAGAAAAAACTATGAAAAAAAAGTCAGAGGAGCTTGCCAAAGATGAGGCCATTACGGCTTGCCTTTAGGTGTCCTCCTCGGCATAGCGTCATTTAAAGAACGAGGGTCAGCACAACGTTTAAAAAAAAAAAACACCTGAGGAGCCATCCGAAGATGAGGGCATTACGGCTCGCCTTTAGGTGTCCTCCTCGGGATAGCGTAATTTAAAGAACGAGTTTCAGCACAACGTAAAAAACAAAAAAAACAGAGGAGTCTGCCGAAGATGAAGCCGTTAAGGCTCGCCTTTTGGTGTCGTCCTCGGGATAGCGTCATTTAAAGAACGAGTGTCAGCACAACGTAAAAAAAAAAAACACCCATGAAAATACCTAAAAAAGAAACAGGAAAAAAAACTGCGAAAAATAACCAAAGGAGCTTCCCAAAGATGGGGCTATTACAGCTCGCCTTTAGGTGTCCTCCTCGGAATAACGTCATTTAAAGAAGGAGGGTCAGCACAATGTAAAAAAAAAAAAGAAAAGAAAACTGGGAAAAAACTGTGAAAAAAAAATCGGAGGAGCTTGCCAAAGATGAGGCCATTACGGCTCGCCTTGAGGTGTCCTCCTCGGGATAGCGTCATTTAAACAACGAGGGTGAGCACAACGTAAAAAAAAAAAAAAAAAACCCGGAAAAAACCGGAAAAAAACTGTGAAAAAAAAAACGAAAGAGCTTGCCAAAGATGAGGCCATTACGGCTTGCTTTTAGGTGTCCTCCTCGGGATAGCGTCATTTAAAGAACAACGGTCAGCACATCATTGTAAAAAAAAAAAAACCCGGGAAAAAACTGAGAAAAAACTGTGAAAAAAAAATCAGAGGAGCTTGCCAAAGATGAGGCCATTACGGCTTGCCTTTAGGTGTCCTCCTCGGGATAGCGTCATTTAAAGAACGAGGGTCAGCACAATGTAAAAAAAAAATGAGGAGCCTGCCGAAGATGAGGCCATTACAGCTCGCCCTGAGGTGTCCTCCTCGGGATAGCGTCATTTAAAGAACGATTGTCAGCGCAATGTAAAAAAAAAAAAAACGGAGGAGCCTGCCGAAGATGAGTCCATTATGACACGCCTTTAGTTGTCCTCCTCGGGATAGCGTCATTTAAAGAACGAGGGTCAGCACAACGTTAAAAAAATAAATAAATAAAAAACCGGGAAAAAACCGAGAAAAAACTGTGAAAAAAATCAGAGGAGCTTGCCAAAGATGAGGCCATTACGGCTTGCCTTTAGGTGTCCTCCTTGGGATAGCGTCATTTAAAGAACGAGGGTTAGCACAACATAAAAAAAAAAAAAGAAAGAAAAAAAAACCAGGAAAAAACCGAGAAAAACTGTGAAAAAAAATCGGAGGGGCTTGCCAAAGATGAGGCATTACGGCTTGCCTTTAGGTGTCCTCCTCGGGATAGCGTCATTTAAAGAACGAGGGTCATCACAACGTAAAAAAAAAAATGAGGAGCCTGCCGAAGATGAGGCCATTACAGCTCGCCCTGAGGTGTCCTCCTCGGGATAGCGTCATTTAAAGAACGATTGTCAGCGCAACGTAAAAAAAAAAAAAAAAAGGAGGAGCCTGCCGAAAATGAGTCCATTATGACTCGCCTTTAGGTGTCCTCCTTGGGATAGCGTCATTTAAAGAACGAGGGTCAGCACAACGTTAAAAAAATAAATAAAAAAAAAAACCGGGAAAAAACCGAGAAAAAACTGTGAAAAAAATCAGAGGAGCTTGCCAAAGTTGAGGCCATTATGGCTTGCCTTTAGGTGTCCTCCTCGGGATAGCCTCATTTAAAGAAAGAGGGTCAGCACAACGTAAAAAAAAAAAGGCGAAAAAACTGGAAAAACTGTAAAAAAAAAAAAACCGAAGGAGCTTGCCAAAGATGAGGCCATTACGGCTCGCTTTTAGGTGTCCTCCTCGGGATAGCGTCATTTAAAGAACGAGGGTAAGCACAACGTTTAACAAAAAAAAAAAAAAAAACACCTGAGGAGCCATCTGAAGATGAGGCCATTACAGCTCGCCTTTAGGTGTCCTCCTCGGGATAGCATATTTTAAAGAACGAGTGTCAGCACAATGTAAAAAAAAAGAGGAGTCTGCCGAAGATGAAGCCGTTACGGCTCGCCTTTAGGTGTCCTCCTCGGGATAGCGTCATTTAAAGAACGAGTGTCAGCAAAACGTAAAAAAAAAAAAAACATGAGGAGCCTGCCAAAGATGAGGCCGTTACGGCTCGCCTTTAGGTGTCCTCCTCGTGATAGCGTCATTTAGAGAACGAGGGTCAGCACAACGTATAAAAAAAAAATGAAGGAGCTTACCAAAGATGAGGCCATTACGGCTCGCCTTTAGGTGTCCTCCTCGGGATAGAGTCATTTAAAGAACGAGGGTCAGCACAACGTAAGGAAAAAAAATCCGGGAAAAAAAACCGGAAAAAACCGAGAAAAAACTGTGAAAATAAATCGGAGGAGCTTGCCAAAGATGAGGCCATTACGGCTTGCCTTTAGGTGTCCTCCTCGGGATAGCGTCATTTAAAGAACGAGGGTCAGCACAACGTAAAATAAAAAATAAAAAAAACCGGGAATAAACTGGAAAAACAGTGAAAAAAAACCGAAGGAGCTTGCCGAAGATGAGGCCATTACGGCTCGCTTTTAGGTGTCCTCCTCGGGATAGCGTCATTTAAAGAACGAGGGTCAGCACAACGTATTAAAAAAAACGGAGAAAAATCCGAGAAAAAACTGTGAAAAAAATCGGAGGAGCTTGCCAAAGATGAGGCCATTACAGCTTGCATTTAGGTGTCCTCCTCGGGATAGCGTCATTTAAAGAACGAGGGTCAGCAAAACGTATAAAAAAAAAACGGGAAAAAAACTGTGAAAAATAACCGAAGGAGCTTCCCAAAGATGAGGTCATTACGGCTCGCCTTTAGGTGTCCTCCTCGGGATAGCGTCATTTAAAGAACGAGGGTCAGCACAACGTAGTAAAAAAAAAACGTGGAAAAAACCAAGAAAAAACTGTGAAAAAAAAAATCAGAGGAGCTTGCCAAAGAGGAGGCCATTACGGCTTGCCTTTAGGTGTCCACCTCGGGATAGCGTCATTTAAAGAACGAGGGTCAGCACAACGTACAAAAAAAAAAAGCCGGTAAAAAACTGTGAAAAAAAAACCGAAGGAGCTTGCCAAAGATGAGGCAATTACGGCTCGCTTTTAGGTGTCCTCCTCGGGATAGCGTCATTTTAAGAACGAGGTTCAGCACAACGTAGTAAAAAAAAAAAAGGGGGAAAAACCGAGAAAAAACTGTGAAAAAAAATCAGAGGAGCTTGCCGAAGATGAGGCCATTATGGCTTGCCTTTAGGTGTCCTCCTCGGGATAGCGTTGATGAGTATTTTCGGAAAACGAATTCCAAACACACAATCTAACCGGCAAGTGCACCGGGTCGCATCAAGTAATAATAACTCACGTGAGTGAGGTCGATCCCACAGGGATTGAAGGATTGAGCAATTTTAGTTTAGTGGATGACTTAGTCTAGCGAATCAAGAGTTGATTTAAGTGGTTTGTATTCGACAGAAGCTAAATTGCATGAAATTAAAGGGGAGAGGGACAATTGGCAAGAATTTAAAGTGCAGAGAAATTAAAGAGGTTGAATCTTAAAGTGCAAGTAATATAAATTGCGGAAACTTAGATTGCAAGAAATGTAAATTGCAGAACCTTAAATGCAAGAAATGTAAACGGCTTGAATTGTAAAGGGAATTGGGAATTGGATTTGCAGAAATTAAACAAGGAAAAGTAAAATGCAATAAACAGAAAAGTAGAAGATGACTTGAATTAAACCGGATCTAAAACGGAAATGAGAATAAGCTTGGTGTAGCAACGAAACAAGGAAATTTAAATTGAAAGCTGTAGATCTCAGGACTCAAGAGACTAGATAGCCAAGTCTAGATCTCACTGCCTTCCTAGATCCAGCAAGAACAATTGTAAAGGAAATGAAGAAAAGTAAATTGCAGAAATAGTAGAAGAAGAAGCAATTAACAGAAATAGAAACTCAATGATGCAGAAAATTAAACAAGATCTCAAGGTGAGATTGAAACAGAAGTTCTTCAATTCTCCACCCAAAATCCAAAGCAAGAAAAGTAAAGAGTGCTGAGCAAGAACAAGGAAGAAGAGAGATCAATTCTCCTTCCCAATTCTCTAGAATTCTAAAGCAACAATTCAAAAATGTAAAGGTGAGCTCTCTACTGTAAGTATGTAAAAATTCTCCCAGGAAGCTCTCTGAAAACTTAAATCCTAAGCTATTTATACACTTTCTTCAAATGGTCTTCAAGCCTTGAATTGGGTTGATAAAAGCCTCTGTTGATTGCTCTTGGAGTTGGAGAGAAACCCATTGTGAACCGGGCCATGAATCATAAAAGCTTGAGTCAAAGTTTGAGGCAAACTTTGGCTCAAGCTTTTCATATCAGCTGCCCCCCTTTTGCTGCTATCAACGTTTGGGCTAAAGTTTGAGGTCAAACTTTGAGCCAAACGTTGAGCCTTCTTGTATGCCTTGTGGCGCCAACGTTTGCCAAAAAGCTTGAGGCAAACGTTGGCGCAAACTTTTGCTCTCCTGGGTGTGTTGATGGTGGCGCCAACGTTTGCCAAAAGCTTGAGGCAAACGTTGGCGCAAGCTTTTTCTCCCCTGGGTATGTTGGTGTGGCACCAACGTTTGCCAAAAAGCTTGAGGCAAACGTTGGCGCCAGCTTTTTCTCCTCCAGGGTGTTGGTGTGTAGCGCCAACGTTTGCCAAAAAGCTTGAGGCAAACGTTGGCGCAAGCTTTTGCTTCTTCCAGGGAGATTTCAACTTTTCCAAAAGTTTGAGCTAAAGTTTGAGGCAAACTTTGGCTCAAGCTTTTTGTTCTCTCTTGCTCCTAGCCATTCCTTCTTTCTTCAACCTTCTTCAAAGCTCTTTTTGATGACAAGTCATCTTAGCCTAGTCTCACTAGCCTTTTTCTTTTGTTTTCGATTGATTTATGCACTTTCTTGAGCCATAAGCAAGCCAATTGGGTAGATTTCCATGTTTCCTTTGATTCAATCAACCATGTATGAATTAATGCAATTTCATGAGAATTTATGCTATAATTGTCATATATTATGAAAGAATAACAAACTCATGATTTTAAGCAAAGCTTTGATGTGTTTGGTTGATTGATGATAGGTGAAAAGAGTTTTGAAGAAGGTTGAAGAAGGAAGGAATGGCTAGGAGCAAGAGAGAACAAAAAGTTTGAGCAAAAGTTTGCCTCAAACTTTAGCTCAAACTTTTAAAAGAGTTGAAAACACTCCAGAGGAAAAAAAGCTTGAGCAAAAGTTTGACCTCAAACTTTAGCTCAAACTTTTGGGAGAAAAGCTTGAGCCAACGTTTGCCTCAAACTTTTTGGCAAACGTTGGCATCACAAAATCAATACCCTGGAGGAAAAAGCTTGCGCCAACGTTTGAGGTCAAACTTTTGCTCAAACGTTGGCGCAACACACATTTACAAGGGGGCCAACGTTTGAGCAAAAGTTTGACCTCAAACTTTGGCTCAAACGTTGGTAGCAGCAAGGTGAAGCCATCTGGTATAAAAAGTTTGAGTAAAAGTTTGACCTCAAACTTTTACTCAAACTTTTACTCAAGCTTTTATGTTTTTCAACCCGGTTCACAATGGATGTTTCTCTAACTCCAAGAGCAATCAACCAATGCCTTTATCAACCCAATTCCATCAAGAACAAAGGCCCAATTCAAGGCTTGAAGACCATTTGAAGAAAGTGTATAAATAGCTTAGGATTTAAGTTCTCAGGGGAGTTTTTTTCTTTCCTTTGAGAATTTTCCGTTTTAGTTTTGCTGAGAGCTTTTGGTTTTGAGTTGTCTTGAGTTTCTGAATTTCGGAGAGGAGAATTGAATTCTCTTCTTCTTAGTTTTCTCGTTTTCAATTTCAATTACATTTGTCTTGGATCTTGGGTTGAAGAATTGAGGAAATTCTGTCTCAATCTCACCTTGAGATCTCTCTGTCTCGCTTTACTGCAACTTTTGGAATTTGAATTTGGTTTTGCTTCTTCTACTGCTTGATCTTTAAATTCTCTTGCAATTGATTTTTGGATTGGATCTAGGAAGGCATTGAGATCTAGACTTGGTTATCTAGTCTCTTGGGTCCTGAGATCTGAAATTCCCTTTTTATTTCTCTGTTGAACGCTTCTTCAAGCGATATACATTTTCTGTTTGAGATCTATTGAAATTAAATCCATCTTTTACTTCCGTGCTTGTTGCAATTTTACTTTTCCTTGTTTAAATTCTGCAAATCCACTTCCCAATTCCCTTTACAATTCAAGCCATTTACATTTCTTGCACTTTAAGATTCTGCAATTTACATTTCTTGCAATCTAAGTTTCTGCAATTTACATTACTTGTTCTTTAAGATTCAGCATTTTATTTTCTGTTCTCTTTAATTTCATGCAATTTACCCATTCCCTTTACTTTCCATGCAATTTAAATTCTGTTAATCACAAATCACTCAACCAAATCTTGATTCGCTTGACTAAATCAACCACTAAACTAAAATTGCTCAATCCTTCAATCCTTGTGGGATCGACCTCACTCCCGTGAGTTATTATTACTTGATACGACCCGGTGCACTTGCCGGTTAGTTTTGTGTGTTTGGAATTCATTTTCCGAAAATACACATCAAGTTTTTGGCACCGTTGCCGGGGATTGAAATAGATTGACAATGATTAAGTGAAGTGGAGATCTAGATCTAGCAATTTTATTTTCTGTTTCTCAAATTTTTGACTAACACACTAACTGTTTGAATTTTTGCTTAAGCTAACCAAACTTCATTCTGGCAACAGATCGAAGTGTTACTAGTGGTGTTTCTTTTGTTTAGTTTGTATGTCAAGTACAGGGAGATCCATTCCTGTTTTATCTGAAACTGACCAGAGAACTCTTAGAAGGTTGAGAAGAGCTGAAAGAGGAAAAAATATTATTGGAGAGGAAGAATCTGAGGAAGAATATCACGAGATGGAAGGAGATCCATCTAATCCAGGAGGAGGGGTTAACAATAACCCACAGCAGAGGAGAGTATTGGCCTCCTATACCTTTGCAAATGCTAGACATTGTGGAAGCAGCATTCTCACCCCTAATGTCAATGTAAATAACTTTGAACTGAAGCCACAACTCATTACATTGGTCCAAAACAACTGCTTGTTTGGGGGAGGACCATTGGAGGATCTAAATTAACATCTATCTACATTCTTAAGGATTTGTGACACTGTCAAGTCCAATGGCGTGAATCCTGAAACTTACAAGCTTCTGCTGTTCCCGTTCTCATTAAGGGACAAGGCCGCACAATGGCTTGAAACTTTTCCCCAAGGAAGCATCACTAGTTGGGATGACTTGGTAACTAAATTTCTAGCCAAATTCTATCCACCTCAAAGAGTTATCAGGCTGAAGACTGAGGTGCAAACATTCACGCAATTGGATGCTGAAAATCTGTATGAAGCATGGGAGAGATACAAGGCTCTGCTGAGGAAATGTCCATCCGAAATGTTCACTGAGTGGGACAAGCTACAGAACTTCTATGAAGGACTCACTCTAAAGGCTCAAGAATCACTTGACCACTCAGTTGGAGGATCATTGCAACTGATGAAAACAGCAGAAGAAGCTCAAAATCTTATTGACATGGTGGCCAACAATCAATATTTCTTTGCTCATCAAAGAAATTGCCAACCATCACAAAGGAGAGGAGTAATGGAGCTAGAAGGAGTGGACTCAATCTTGGCTCAAAACAAGATGATGCAGCAGCAAATTCAACAACAATTTGAGCAAATAGCCAAGAGGATTGATAGCCTCCAAGTTGCAGCAGTTAACACAAGCCAACCATCATCCACATGGGGGAAAAATAAAGAAACTCAAGAGGAGCAGCAGCAAGAACAAGTCCAATACATGCACAACCAAAATTCTGGACAGAATGAAGTGTATGGTGACACATACAATCCATCCTGGAAGAACCACCCAAACCTCAGATGGGGAGATAATCACAACCAGAACCAACAACCATGGCAGAGGAACTCAAACCAAAACACTTCAAGAAACAACCAAAACCACAACTAGCAGCAAACTAACCAAAACCCTTACAGAAAGCCTCAAAACAACTACCCCAACCCCAACCATTACCAATCTAATAACCAACCCACCAACCAAAATACCCACCATCCACCATCCACATCTCACAACCCACCACAAGCATCACCTGAATCTCAAAGACTCACCAACTTGGAAACCTTGGTAGACAAAATGTGGAAACACCAAGAAATGACAACCAAGAACCATGAAGCCTCCATGAAGAGCCTCGAGAGGCAAATTGGGCAAATCTCCAAACAGATTTCTGTTGAGAGACCTTCAAGCTCACTGCCGAGTGACACAATCCCAAATCCTAAAAAAGAATGCAAGGCAATACAATTAAGGAGTGGGAGAACATTGATGAGCAACAATGACACTACAAAGAAGCAAGTAGAGAGCAGCAAAAGACCAATAGAAGATGAAAAGCAAACAAAGGCAGATGAAGCCAAGGATCAAGTTGTGATGCCAAACAAGAGCACTGAGAAACTCAAAGAGAAGAACAACTAACCACACAATTCAAAGGAAGTGATTCAGGGACAACAGCAAGTAGGAAAGAGCATCACACCTCCACTGCCATATCCCTAGAGATTCAGCAAAGAGACTAAGGACCAACATTTTCATAAGTTTCTTGAGACTTTCAAAAAGCTGGAAATCAATATCCCCTTGGCTGAAGCACTTGAGCAAATGCCTCTGTATGCCAAGTTTTTGAAGGAGCTTATCAACAAGAAAAGAAGTTGGGATGAGAAAGAGACCATACTGTTTACTGAGGAATGCAGGGCTTTGATTCAAAAAGGGCTTCCTCCTAAGCTTGAAGACCCTGGGAGCTTTTTGCTGCCTTGTACCGTTGGGGAATTAACCATCACTAAGGCAATGTGTGATCTAGGAGCAAGTATTAACTTAATTCCCTCCTCTTTGGTAAAAAAATTGCATATAGAGGAAGTTAAACCAGTACAGATGTCTCTAGAGCTGGTAGATAAGTCAGTGGTATACCCCAGGGGTGTAATTGAAAACCTTCTAGTCAAGGTGGACAAATTCATATACCCTGCAGATTTTGTGGTTCTATATTCAGATGAGGATGAAAGTAACTCCATCATACTTGGGAGACTGTTCTTGGCCATTGCCAGGGCTATCATAGACGTAGAGCAAGGAGAATTAACTCTCAGAATGCATGATAAGAGTGTCACTCTGAAAGTAGTACCAGAAGCGTAGTTCAGTGATGAGAAGAAAGACTATATGGAACTCGACAAGGAAGAATCACAGTTAAAGAAAGAAAGTAACAAGGTGATTCACAGCAACATCCCAAGGCAAAAGATTGTGTAGAACGATGAAGAAGTTCAAGAGGATATTGGAGTATTAGCCACGGAGAAGACAGATCTCCAAAGTGAGCCTACGGCCAAAAGAGAAAGATCAACAAAAGAAAGGAAGAAACACAGAAACAAAACAAAAAGAGGTTGGAAGAACAGAAAGATTCCAACAGAAGGGCTTTCCAAAGGTGATAAAGTGCAATTGATTTATCAACAACTAGGAGCAAGCCAACAGACTGAGGATTACTACACTGTCAGCAATATACTCTCATTAGAGCATGCTGAAATTGAACACCAAGGAACAAAGAGGAGGATCACAGTCAGGGGAGACAAGTTGAGGCACTACAATCATCAACCACCATAAAAGAAAGCCCCAATGTCAAGCTAATGACAATAAAGAAGCGCTTGTTGGGAGGCAACCCAACCTGAGGTAATTTTCTTTTCATAGCTATTTCAATAAAAAGGTTAAATGATTGGTATGTATTGCAAGGAGCTAAGTTTGGTGTTTCAAACCAAAACAATTTAAGGGAGAATAAAGGATTCTAAGTTTGGTGTTCCACCAAAATCTCATTTAAAAGCACATTCTCACCTTCTGCACAAAGGGTTACTAGCTCCAAGCAATCTGATAAATCATTTAATCATTGTCTGTTTCTAGTTTTATTACCTTTAGCAAAGACTTAGGCTTTCACATATGGTTATTTTAATGCATAAGAAACATGGCAAGGGGCTAAGTTTGGTGTTCACACACCAAAGTAAGTTCAAACGCCTACAAGAAAGTCTTGCACACTAACCAGTCATCTAAGAGCTTGAAAAACAAGCAACTTCCATTAACACTGCAGGAATTCAATCACTCTCTTGGGAGGACTACACACCATTAGCTGAGAGAAAGAAGAAGAAGCCACCAAGAGGTTGTATTGTCACTTAACTCCATCAGCATTGAATTGCTCTAAATTGGAAGTGTGAATATGCCCATCTTAACAGTAACTGTTAGTGTAGTAGTATGTACATCATTTCTGTTTCAATTTAAAATAAGTAAGCTAGTCCTAAGTGTGTGCTTGTGTGTTTACTTTCACTTAACAAAAAGCATGCTTTTTCCCCTGCATTTTCAATTCAATAAAAGAAATGTTTGAATGTGAAGTGAGATAGTTCTCTGTTAGATAGAAGTATAATAAAAGTAAGTGGTGGTATGTGTGTGTGATTGTATGATAGCTCACTTTTAGTGAATAAGAGAACTAGGATGTCTCCTTCTAAGTAGAAAGTGGCCTACTGTCTATGAATCTCAATCAAATAAAAGTCCTTGGTTAAAAAGAAAAACAAACAGAGAAAAGAAAAAGCCAAAAATGGGCAACAGAACAAAAGAAAATAAAAAGAAACAAAGCTAGACACCAATAGCTTGAACCTTAGAATATATGCCTGTGGTGTCTTTGTACTAGGATCTGCTTGGATTATTAAGTTCTTTGGAGTGCATCAACACTTGGTGACTTGGGTTAACTAACCCGGGATCATCAGCTGAAAGTCCACTATCAAGAGCAACCTAACTACAAGGCATTTAGTAACCCAAAGAGGTGCTGGGCATCAATGTTTTAAGAAGGAATGTGAGCCAAGTGTCTATAGTGAATAATGTGTCAAGTATAAAGAAAGAAAAAAACTTGTTACACATGACACTGAACTAAAGCTTTTAGAGAAAAAAATAATAGTCAAGGACAAAGGAATAATGAGAGGTCATAGCAGTGTGTTGCTTGATGCTTGAAGGAGACTTTCTAGGCCTAAAAGTCAATAAGAAGTGAGTGTTTACATATCCACAGAAAACCCCATGAACTACCAATAATACTCTGCTAGCATGAACATCCTCTTCCATTTCATTCTTTCTTCTCAATAATTCTTTTCTTGCTTGGGGACAAGCAAGCTTTAAGTTTGGTGTTGTGATGACAAGTCATCTTAGCCTAGTTTCACTAGCCTTTTTCTTTTGTTTTCGATTGATTTATGCACTTTCTTGAGCCATAAGCAAGCCAATTGGGTAGATTTCCATGTTTCCTTTGATTCAATCAACCATGTATGAATTAATGCAATTTCATGAGAATTTATGCTATAATTGTCATATATTATGAAAGAATAACAAACTCATGATTTTAAGCAAAGCTTTGATGTGTTTGGTTGATTGATGATAGGTGAAAAGAGTTTTGAAGAAGGTTGAAGAAGGAAGGAATGGCTAGGAGCAAGAGAGAACAAAAAGTTTGAGCAAAAGTTTGCCTCAAACTTTAGCTCAAACTTTTAAAAGAGTTGAAAACACTCCAGAGGAAAAAAAGCTTGAGCCAACGTTTGCCTCAAACTTTTTGGCAAACGTTGGCATCATAAAATCAATACCCTGGAGGAAAAAGCTTGCGCCAACGTTTGAGGTCAAACTTTTGCTCAAACGTTGGCGCCACACTTGCACACCCTGGAGGAAAAAGCTTGCGCCAACGTTTGAGGTCAAACTTTTGCTCAAACATTGGCGCAACACACATTTACAAGGGGGCCAATGATGTGCGGAAAACGATCCGACACAAAACTCACCGGCAAGTGCACCGGGTCGCATCAAGTAATAAAAACTCACGGGAGTGAGGTCGATCCCACAGGGATTGAAGGATTGAGAAATTTTAGTTTAGTGGTTGATTTAGTCAAGCGAATCAAGATTTGGTTGAGAGATTTGTGATTTGTAGAATTTAAATTGCATAGAAAGTAAAGGGAATGGGTAAATTGCATGAAATTAAAGAGAACTGAAATTTAAAGTGCTGAATCTTAAAGAACAAGAAATTAAATGGCAGAAACTTAGAACGCAAGAAATGTAAATTGCAGAATCTTAAAGTGCAAGAAATGTAAATGGCTTGAATTGTAAAGGGAATTGGGAATTGGATTTGCAGAAATTAAACAAGGAAAAGTAAAATTGCAACAAACATAAGAGTGGAAGATGAATTGGATTGAATCGGATCTTGAAACAGAAATGTAAATGAGCTTGAAAGCAGTAAACAGAGAATGTAAAATGATAATTCAGATCTCAGGACCCAAGAGACTAGATAACCAAGTCTAGATCTCAATGCCTTCCTAGATCCAACAAGAACAATTGCAAAGGAAATGTAAATTGCAGAGAAAGTAGATGACAGAAGCAATTAACCAAAATGGAAATTCAATTATGCAGTAAAATGAAACAGAGAGATCTCAGGATGAGATTGAAACAGATTTCCTTCAATTCTCCAACCCAAGATCCAAGACAAGAAAAGTAAAGAGTGCTGGGCAAGAACAAGGAAGAAGAGAAATCAATTCTCCTCCCAAATTCCCTTGAATTAAAACAACAATGCCAAGAAATGTAAAGTGAGCTCTCTACTAAGTGTACTAATCAAAGCCGAAAAGAAAGCTCTCCAAAAACTTAAATTCTATGCTATTTATACACTTTCTTCAAATGGTCTTCAAGCCTTCAATTGGGCCTTTGCTCTTGATGGAATTAGGTTGATAGAGGCCTTGGTTGATTGCTCTTGGAGTTTGGAGAAGAACCGAAGTGAACCGGGTTTGGAATCATGTAAGCTTGAGTAAAAGTTCAAACTTTTACTCAAACTTTTCATATCAGCCACCCCATTTTGCTGCTACCAACGTTTGAGCTAAAGTTTGGGGTCAAACTTTTGCTCAAACGTTGGCTCCCCCTTGCACACTCATGGCGCCAACGTTTGCCAAAAAGTTTGAGGCAAACGTTGGCGCAAGCTTTTGCTCTCCAGGGTGTGTTGTTCATGGCGCCAACGTTTGCCAAAAAGTTTGAGGCAAACGTTGGCGCAAACTTTTGCTCTCCAGGGTATTGATTTGTGATGCCAAAAGTTTGCCAAAAAGTTTGAGGCAAACTTTTGCTCAAACTTTTTGCCCAAAAGTTTGCCAAAAAGTTTCAGGAAAACTTTTGCTCAAGCTTTTTGCCCAAAAGTTTGCACAAAAGTTTGAGGCAAACTTTTGGTCAAGCTTTTTGCTCCCTGGTTCGTTTTCACTTATTCCAAAAGTTTGAGCTAAAGTTTGAGGCAAACTTTTGCTCAAACTTTTTGTCCTCTCTTCCTCCTAGCCATTCCTTCTTGCTTCAACCTTTCTCCAAGCTTTCTTCACCTATCATTAATAAACCAAACATATCAAAGCTATGCTCAAAATCATGAGATATTCATTCTTTCATAATATGTGACAATTATAGCATAAAACCTCATGAAATTGCATTAATTCATCTATGGTTGATTAAATCAAAGGAAGCATGAAAATCTACCAAATTGGCTTGCTTATGGCTCAAGAAAGTGCATAATTCAATTGAAAACAAAAGAAAAAGGCTAGTGAAACTAAGCTAAGATGACTTGTCATCACAACACCAAACTTAAAGCTTGCTTGTCCCCAAGCAAGAAAAGATTTATTGAGAAGAAAGAATGAAATGGAAGAGGATGTTCATGCTAGTAGAGTGTTATTGGTAGTTCATGGGGTTTTATGTGGATATGTAAACACTCACTTCTTATTGACTCTTAAGCCTAGAAAGTCTCCTTCAAGCTTCAAGTAACATACTACTATGACCTCTCATTATTCCTTTATCCTTGGCTATTATTTTGTTCATAAGCTTTATTTGAGTGTCATGTGTAGCAAGTTCATTTTCTTTTCTTTATACTTGACACATTATTCACTATAGACACTTGGCTCACATTCCTTCTTAAAACATTGATGCCCAGCACCTCTTTGGGCTACTAAATGCCTTGTAGTTAGGTTGCTCTTGATAGTGAACTTTCAGCTGATGATCCCGGGTTTGTTAACCCAAGTCACCGAGTGTTGATGCACTCCAAAGAGCTTAGCAGTCCAAGCAGATCCTAATACAAAGACACCACAGGCATATATTCTAAGGTTCAAGCTATTGGTGTCCAGCTTTGTTTCTTTTTGTTTTCTTTTGTTCTGCCACTCTTTGGCTATTTCTTTTTCTCCTCTTTTTTCTTTCTTTTTGTTTTTCTTTCTAACCAAGGATCTTTATTTGATTGAGATTCATAGATAGTAGGCCACTTTCTACTTAGAAGGAGACATTCTAGTTCTCTTATTCACTAAAAGTGAGCTATCATACAATCACACATACATACCACCACTTACTTTTATTGTACTTCTATCTAACAGAGAACTATCTCACTTCACATTCAAACATTTCTTTTATTGAATTGAAAATGCAGGGGACAAAGCATGCTTTTTGTTCAGTGAAAGTAAACACACAAGCACACACATAGGCTAGCTTACTTATTTTAAGAGTGATTCTACTTGTACTAGATGAACACTTTAGCAAGACACAAGTCAAAGCATTTTTCAATAGTAAGAGTTAAGTGTAGATACCACCTATTGGTTTGCAGTTCCTTTGTTCTTCCTTCTGTTGTGCCCTTTTGAGTTATGATGCATAGTGTCTTCAAATTGTAGTGAGTTCCCTGCATTCTCAAAAGTTGCTTGCTTCTCAAGCCCTTAGGTGACTAGTTAGTATGCATGAATTGAGTGTGGCTTTTGGGTTTGATTTGGTGTGGGAACACCAAACTTAATTCCTTGCCACTTCCTCTGATGCAACAGGTTGACTATATGTAAAATCTTGTTTCCTTACTAAAGGTTATAAAATTAAAACTAGAAATCAGTTAAGTAAGTGAATAATCTGTTTGATTGCTTAGAGCTAGTATTGTGCAGGAGGTGAGAATGTGCTTTTCAAATGAGGTTTTGGTGGAACACCAAACTTAGACTCCTTCATTCTCCCTTAAATTATTTTGGTGTGCAACACCAAACTTAGCTCCTTGCAATGCATACCAATTATTCAACATTTTTATTGAAAAGGCTATGAAAAGAAAACTACCTCAGGTTGGGTTGCCTCCCAACAAGCGCTTCTTTATTGTCATTAGCTTGACATTCTTCAATTCTTTTCAAGAAGGTTGTAGGTTCTGAACCTCTTTTTCCTTATCCCATTGTCCTCCCAAGTACAGCTTTGCTCTGTGACCGTTTGCTGTAAATTGACTCTTTGTTGCTTCATCTAGCAATTCAATACTCCCATAAGGAAAAACCTTTGTCACCAAGTACGGGCCAGCCCACTTAGACTTAAGTTTTCCAGGGAAGATCTTAAGCCTTGAGTTATACAGGAGCACTTGTTGTCCTGGCTTGAACTCCTTCTTTGTGATCTTCTTATCATGCCACCTCTTAGCTCTTTCCTTGTATATCTTAGCACTCTCATAGGCTTCTAGCCTGAATTCATCTAACTCATTTAGTTGTAACAACCTTTTCTCTCCTGCAGCTTGGGAATCAAGGTTGAGGAGTTTAGTGGCCCAAAAAGCTCTGTGTTCCAGCTCTACAGGGAGGTGACAGGATTTGCCATATAATAACTGAAAGGGTGACTTGCCAATAGGGGTTTTGTACGCTGTCCTATATGCCCATAAGGCATCTTCTAACTTCCTAGCCCAATCCTTTCTCGTGCTTCCCACTGTTTTCTCTAGGATCTTCTTCAGTTCCCTATTTGCGAGTTCAGCCTGGCCATTAGTCTGAGGGTGGTAAGGTGTGGCTACTTTATGGATTACTTCATATTTGTGGAGGAGTTTCTCCATCTGTTTGTTGTAAAAGTGACCACCACCATCACTAACCAGCCCCTTGGGCACCCCATATCTTGTGAAAATGTGCTTTTTAAGGAATTGGAGGACGATCTGTGCATCACAGGTGGTTGTGGCTATGGCTTCCACCCACTTTGATACATACTCTACTGCCACCAGGATATATCTGAAAGAGTAGGAAGGAAGAAAAGGTCCCATGAAATCAATGCCCCATAAGTCAAACACCTCCACTTCCAGGATGAAGTTTTGAGGCATCTCATTTCTCTTTGTTAATCCTCCAGTTCTTTGACATTCATTGCATTGGTGAACAAACTCTCTGGCATCCTTGAAGATGGTTGGCCAATAAAACCCACTCTATAATACTTTTGCAGCTGTTCTCTCTGGTCCAAAGTGTCCACCATATGCTAAGCCATGGCAATGCCATAGTATGTCCTTCATTTCACTTTCAGGGACACACCTCCTAATCATTCCATCAGAGCATCTCTTGAATAGAAAAGGTTCATCCCACAAGAACTTCCTTGCTTCATTGAGTAATTTCTTCATTTGTTGCTTGGAAAATTCTTGAGGTATCTTCCTTCCTACCTTGTAGTTTGCTATGTCAGCAAACCAAGGTGTTTGTTGAATTTGGAAGAGATGTTCATCAGGGAAGTTCTCATTGACTTGATGTGGTTTGTCTTGCTTAGCTTCTTGTGGCACTCTTGATAGATGATCTGCTACTTGATTTTCACTTCCCTTCCTATCCCTCACTTCAATATCAAATTCTTGTAGCAGCAACACCCACCTAATAAGCCTTGGCTTTGAATCCTGTTTAGACATTAAATACTTGAGAGCAAAATGGTCAATGTATACTATAACTTTGGAACCGATCAAGTATTGTCTAAACTTATCAAATGCATATACAATTGCTAAAAGTTCTTTTTCAGTGGTGGTGTAATTTTTCTGTGTTTCATTCAACACTTTGCTAGCATAATATATGACATGATGTAATTTGTCCTTCTTTTGCCCCAGTACAGCACCAATAGCAAGGTTGCTTGCATCATACATAAGTTCAAAAGGTAAATTCCAATCAGGGGGTGTGATGATTGGTGCTGTAATGAGCTTTCTCTTGAGAGTTTCAAAGGAATGTCTACAGTTATCATAAAAAATGAAGGGAACATCATTCATTAGTAAATTGCTCAATGGTTTTGCTATTTTTGAAAAGTCCTTGATGAACCTTCTGTAGAAGCCAGCATGCCCAAGAAAACTTCTTACTGCTTTCACATTAACAGGTATAGGGAGTTTTTCAATAACTTCTATTTTAGCTTTATCAACTTCTATACCTCTACATGACACTTTATGCCCAAGAACTATTCCTTCCGGAACCATGAAATGGCATTTTTCCCAATTCAACACCAAATTAGTTTCTTGGCATCTTTTCAAAACAAGAGTTAAGTTATGCAAGCAAGTGTTAAATGAATTGCCAAAAACAGAAAAATCATCCATGAAGACTTCTAAAAATTTTTCCACCATATCAGAAAAAATAGAAAGCATACACCTTTGAAAAGTGGTTGGGGCGTTGCACAGCCCAAAGGGCATCCTTCTATAGGCAAAAACTCCAAATGGGCATGTGAAGGAGGTCTTCTCTTGATCCTTGGGGTCCACCACTATTTGATTGTAACCAGAATACCCATCCAGGAAATAATAATAAGCATGGCCTGCTAGTCTTTCCAACATTTGATCGATGAATGGCAAAGGAAAATGATCTTTTCTTGTTGCATCATTCAATCTCCTGTAGTCTATGCACATTCTCCACCCAGTCACTGTCCTAGTGGAGATCAACTCATTCTTTTCATTGGTGATGACTGTCATTCCTCCCTTTTTTGGCACAACTTGAACCGGACTCACCCAAGAGCTGTCTGAGATTGGGAAAATTATCCCTGCATTCCATAGCTTCATCACTTCTTGTTGAATCACCTCTTTCATGGTTGGGTTGAGTCTTCTTTGAGGTTGAACCACAGGTTTTGATTCTTCCTCCAATAAAATTTTTTGCATGTAAATAGCAGGGCTGATGCCTTTGATGTCCTCAATTGTCCACCCCAAGGCCGTTTTGTGAGTTTTTAATACTTCAATCAACCTTGCTTCCTCATCCATGTTCAAAGAGGAATTTATAATCACTGGTAATGCCTCTGCTTCCCCAAGAAACACGTATTTGAGGTGAGGAGGGAGAGGTTTCAACTCCTGTTTTGGTTTATCCTCTTTCTTGTCTTCTATGAGTATTTCTATTACTTCCTCTCTTTGTTCTTTCTGATGCTCCAAATAGTCGTCTTCAAACATTTCTTCTACCAGCCCTTCTATCATATCCACATTCATGTAGTTTTCTTACTCTGAGGGGTGTTGCATTGATTTGAAGACATTGATTACCATTTGTTCATTATGCACCCTGAAGGTCATTTCTCCCTTCTCCACATCAATAGTGGTTCTTGCTGTGGCTAGAAATGGTCTCCCCAAGATGATTGAGCTGCTTCCTTCCCCTTCTGTGTCTAAGATTACAAAGTCTGCGGGGAAGATAAACTTTCCAACCTTCACTAGTAAATTCTCCACAATACCATTGGGTGTCTTGATTGATCTATCGGCCATGACTAATGACATCCTGGTGGGTTTAATTTCTTCTATGGCAAGCTTTCTCATCAATGATAGAGGCATCAAGTTGATGCTGGCACCTAGATCACACAGGGCGTTTTCCAATGTTATCTTGGCTATGGTGCATGAGACTATAAAACTCCCTGGATCTTTGAGCTTTGGTGGGATACCCATCTGGATCACAGCGCTACATTCTTCAGTGAGCATGATAGTTTCCTTTTCTTGCAAACTTCTCTTCTTGTTGATTAGCTCCTTCATGAACTTCGCATATAGGGGCATCTGCTCCAGTGCCTCAGCCAAGGGAATATTTATCTCCAACTTCTTGAAAGTCTCAAGGAACTTGTGAAATTGTTGGTCCTTTGCCTCCTTGTTGAATCTCTGGGGATATGGCAGTGGAGGTACAAAGGTCTTCTCTGCTTGTTACTTTTGATTCTTTGTTGGCTCTTCAATTGCTTTTATTGACCTTTTGCTGCTCTCTGCTTGCTTCTTTGTAGTGTCATTGTTGCTCATCAATGTTCTCCCACTCCTTAATTGTATTGCCTTGCATTCTTCCTTAGGATTTGGGATTGTGTCACTCGGCAGTGAGCTTGAAGGTCTCTCAACAGAAATCTGTTTGGAGATTTGCCCAATTTGCCTCTCTAGGCTCTTTATGGAGGCTTCATGGTTCTTGGTTGTCATTTCCTGGTGTTTCAACATTTTGTCTATCAAGGTCTCCAAGTTAGTGAGTCTTTGAGATTCAGGTGATACTTGAGGTGGGTTGTGAGATGTGGGTGGTGGATGGTAGGCATTTTGGTTGGTGGGTTGGTTATTGGATTGGTACTGGTTGGGGTTGGGGTAGTTGTTTTGAGGTTTTCTGTAGGGGTTCTGGTTAGTTTGCTACTGGTTGTGGTTTTGGTTGCTTCTTGGGTTGTTTTGGTTTGAGTTCCTCTGCCATGGTTGTTGGTTTTGGGTGTGATTATCTCCCCATCTGAGGTTTGGGTGGTTCTTCCAGGATGGATTGTATGTATCACCATACACTTCATTTGGTCCTTGGTTGTGCATATACTGTACTTGCTCTTGTTGTTGTTCTTCTTGAGTTTCTTCATTTTGCCCCCATGTGGATGATGGTTGGCTTGTGTTAACTGCTGTAACTTGGAGGCTATCAATCCTCTTGGCCATTTGCTCAAATTGTTGTTGAATTTGCTGCTGCATCATCTTGTTTTGAGCCAAGATTGAGTCCACTCCTTCTAGCTCCATTACTCCTCTCCTTTGTGATGGTTGGCGATTTCTTTGGTGAGCAAAGAAATATTGATTGTTGGCCACCATGTCAATAAGATTTTGAGCTTCTTCTGCTGTTTTCATCAGCTGCAATGATCCTCCAGCTGAGTGGTCAAGTGATTCTTGAGCATTTAGAGTGAGTCCTTCATAGAAGTTCTGTAGCTTGTCCCACTCAGTGAACATTTCTGGTGGACATTTCCTCAGCAGAGCCTTGTATCTCTCCCATGCTTCATACAGATTTTCAGCATCCAATTGTGTGAATGTTTGCACCTCAGTTTTCAGCCTGATGACTCTTTGAGGTGGATAGAATTTGGCTAGAAATTTAGTCACCAAATCATCCCAGCTAGTGATGCTTCCTTGAGGAAAAGTTTCAAGCCATTGTGCGGCCTTGTCCCTTAATGAGAACGGGAACAGCAGAAGCTTGTAAGTCTCAGGATTCACGCCATTGGACTTGACAGTGTCACAAATCCTTAAGAAGGTAGATAGATGTTGATTTGGATCCTCCAATGGTCCTCCCCCAAACGAGCAGTTATTTTGGACCAATGTAATGAGTTGTGGCTTCAATTCAAAGTTATTGCATTGACATTAGGGGTGAGAATGCTGCTTCCACAATGTCTAGCATTTGCAAAGGTATAGGAGGCCAAAACTCTCCTCTGGGGTGGGTTGTTATTGTTGTTGTCTTCTCCACTAGGTGGATTGGTTGAATGTTCCTCCATATCTTGGAATTCTTCTTCTGATTCCTCTTCTCCAACAATATTTTTCCCTCTTTCAGCTCTTCTTAACCTCCTGAGAGTTCTTTCGTCTTGTTCATGAAAGGTGGGTGTGGTTCTTCTTGTACCTGACATACAAGCAGACCATAAGAAACACACAGACCAGTGACACTTCAATCTACTGCTAGAATGAAGTTTTAGTTAGCTTAGGCAAAAATTCAAACAGTTAGTGGGTTAATTGAAAATTAAAGGATAGAAAAGAAAAAGTGCTTGATCTAGATCTCCACTTCACTTAATCATTGTCAATCTAATCAATCCCCGGCAACGGCGCCAAAAACTTGATGTGTGGAAAATGATCCGACACAAAACTCACCGGCAAGTGCACCGGGTCGCATCAAGTAATAAAAACTCACGGGAGTGAGGTCGATCCCACATGGATTGAAGGATTGAGCAATTTTAGTTTAGTGGTTGATTTAGTCAAGCGAATCAAGATTTGGTTGAGAGATTTGTGATTTGCAGAATTTAAATTGCATAGAAAGTAAAGGGAATGGGTAAATTGCATGAAATTAAAGAGAACTGAAATTTAAAGTGCTGAATCTTAAAGAACAAGAAATTAAATGGCAGAAACTTAGAATGCAATAAATGTAAATTGCAGAATCTTAAAGTGCAAGAAATATAAATGGCTTGAATTGTAAAGGGAATTGGGAATTGGATTTGCAGAAATTAAACAAGGAAAAGTAAAATTGCAACAAACATAAGAGTGGAAGATGAATTGGATTGAATCGGATCTTGAAACAGAAATGTAAATGAGCTTGAAAGCAGTAAACAGAGAATGTAAAATGATAATTCAGATCTCAAGACCCAAGAGACTAGATAACCAAGTCTAGATCTCAATGCCTTCCTAGATCCAACAAGAACAATTGCAAAGGAAATGTAAATTGCAGAGAAAGTAGATGACAGAAGCAATTAACCAAAATGGAAATTCAATTATGCAGTAAAATGAAACAGAGAGATCTCAGGATGAGATTGAAACAGATTTCCTTCAATTCTCCAACCCAAGATCCAAGACAAGAAAAGTAAAGAGTGCTGGGCAAGAACAAGGAAGAAAAGAAATCAATTCTCCTCCCAAATTCCCTTGAATTAAAACAACAATGCCAAGAAATGTAAAGTGAGCTCTCTACTAAGTGTACTAATCAAAACCGAAAAGAAAGCTCTCCAAAAACTTAAATCCTATGCTATTTATACACTTTCTTCAAATGGTCTTCAAGCCTTCAATTGGGCCTTTGCTCTTGATGGAATTGGGTTGATAGAGGCCTTGGTTGATTGCTCTTGGAGTTTGGAGAAGAACCGAAGTGAACCGGGTTTGGAATCATGTAAGCTTGAGTAAAAGTTTGAGTAAAAGTTTGAGGCAAACTTTTACTCAAACTTTTCATATCAGCCACCCCATTTTGCTGCTACCAACGTTTGAGCTAAAGTTTGGGGTCAAACTTTTGCTCAAACGTTGGCTCCCCCTTGCACACTCATGGCGCCAACGTTTGCCAAAAAGTTTGAGGCAAACGTTGGCGCAAGCTTTTGCTCTCCAGGGTGTGTTGTTCATGGCGCCAACGTTTGCCAAAAAAACCGGGAAAAAACGAGAAAAAACTTTGAAAAAAATCGGAGGAGCTTGCCAAAGATGAGGCCATTTACCGGAGGAGCCTGCCGAAGATGAGGTCGTTATGGCTCGCCTTTAGGTGTCCTCCTCGGGATAGCGTCATTTAAAGAACGATGGTCAGCACAACATAAAAAGAAAAAGAAAAAACCGGGAAAAAAATTGTGAAAAAAACTGGAGGAGCTTGCCAAAGATGAGGCCATTACGGCTCGCCTTTAGGTGTCCTCCTCGGGATAGCGTCATTAAAAGAACGAGTGTCAGCACAACGTTAAACAAAAAAAAAACACGGGAAAAAACCGGAAAATAATTGTGAAAAAAAACCGGAGGAGCTTGCCAAAGATGAGGCCATTACGGCTCGCCTTTAGGTGTCCTCCTCGGGATAGCGTCATTTAAAGAACGAGGGTCAGTACAACGTAAAAAAAAAAGGGAAAAAACCGGAAAAAAACTGTGAAAAAAAAACCGGAGGAGCTTGCCAACGATGAGGCCATTACGGCTCGCCTTTAGGTGTCCTCCTCGGGATAACGTCATTTAAAGAACGAGGGTCAGCACAACGTAAAAAAAAATCCCGTGAAAAAAAACCGGAGGAGCCTGCTGAAGATGAGGCCATTACGACTCACCTTCAGGTGTCCTCCTCGAAATAGCGTCATTTAAAGAACGAGTGTCAGCACAACGTAAAAAAAATAACCGGGAAAAAAATCGGAAAAAACTGTGAAAAAAACCGGAGGAGCTTGCCAAAGATGAGGCCATTACGGTTCGCCATTAGGTGTCCTCCTCGGGATAGCGACATTTAAAGAACGAGGGTCATCACAACGTTAAAAAAAAAAAAACCGGAGGAGCCTGCCGAAGATGGGGCCATTACGGCTCGCCTTTAGGTGTCCTCCTCGGGATAGCGTCATTTAAAGAACGAGTGTCAGCACAACGTAAAAAAAAAAAGAGGAGCCTGCCGAAGATGAGGCCGTTACGGCTCGCCTTTAGGTGTCCTCCTCGGGATAGCACAACGAAAAAAAAAACCGGAGGAACCTGCCGAAGATGAGGCCATTACGGCTCGACTTTAGGTGTCCTCCTCGGGATATCGTCATTTAAAGAACCAGGGTCAGAAGAACGTAAAGAAAAAACCGGGAAAAAAATTGTGAAAAAAACCGGAGGAGCTTGCCAAAGATGAGGCCATTACGACTCGCCTTTAGGTGTCCTCCTCGGGATAGCGTCATTTAAAGAACGAGGGTCAGCACAACGTAAAAAAAAAAAACGTGAAAAAAACCGGAGGAGCCTGCTGATGATGAGGCCATTACGGCTCGCCTTTAGGTGTCCTCCTCGGGATAGCGTCATTTAAAGAACGAGTGTCAGCACAACGTAAAAAAAAAAAAAATAGAGGAGCCTGCCGAAGATGAGGCCGTTACGGCTCGCCTTTAGTGTCCTCCTCGGGATAGTATCATTTAAAGAACGAGGGCTAGCACAACGGAAAAAAAATACCGGAGGAGCCTGCTGAAGATGAGGTCGTTACGGCTCGCCTTTTGGTGTCCTCCTCGGGATAGCATCATTTCAAGAACGATGGTCAGCACAACGTCAAAAAAAATAATAACAAAAACGGGAAAAAAACTGAGAAAAAACTGTGAAAAAAAATTGGAGGAGCTTGCCAAAGATGAGGCCATTACAGCTTGCCTTTAGGTGTCCTCCTCGGGATAGCGTCATTTAAAGAACGAGGGTCAGCACAACGTAAAAAAAAAGGGAAAAAACCGAAAAAAAACTGTGAAAAAAAAACCGGAGGAGGTTGCCAACGATGAGGCCATTACGGCTCGCCTTTAGGTGTCCTCCTCGGGATAACGTCATTTAAAGAACGAGGGTCAGCACAACGTAAAAAAAAAATCCCGTGAAAAAAAACCGGAGGAGCCTGCTGAAGATGAGGCCATTATGACTCACCTTCAGGTAGCCTCCTCGAAATAGCATCATTTAAAGAACGAGTGTCAGCACAACGTAAAAAAAATAACCGGGAAAAAAATCGGAAAAAACTGTGAAAAAAACCGGAGGAGCTTGCCAAAAATGAGGCCATTACGGTTCGCCATTAGGTGTCCTCCTCGGGATAGCGACATTTAAAGAACGAGGGTCATCACAACGTTAAAAAAAAAAAAAAAAACCGGAGGAGCCTGCCGAAGATGGGGCCATTACGGCTCGCCTTTAGGTGTCCTCCTCGGGATAGCGTCATTTAAAGAACGAGTGTCAGCACAACGTAAAAAAAAAAAAGAGGAGCCTGCCGAAGATGAGGCCGTTACGGCTCGCCTTTAGGTGTCCTCCTCGGGATAGCACAACGAAAAAAAAAAACCGGAGGAACCTGCCGAAGATGAGGCCATTACGGCTCGACTTTAGGTGTCCTCCTCGGGATATCATCATTTAAAGAACCAGGGTCAGAAGAACGTAAAGAAAAAATCGGGAAAAAATTGTGAAAAAAACCGGAGGAGCTTGCCAAAGATGAGGCCATTACGACTCGCCTTTAGGTGTCCTCCTCGGGATAGCGTCATTTAAAGAACGAGGGTCAGCACAACGTAAAAAAAAAAAAACGTGAAAAAAACCGGAGGAGCCTGCTGATGATGAGGCCATTACGGCTCGCCTTTAGGTGTCCTCCTCGGGATAGCGTCATTTAAAGAACGAGTGTCAGCACAACGTAAAAAAAAAAAAACAGAGGAGCCTGCCGAAGATGAGGCCGTTACGGCTCGCCTTTAGTGTCCTCCTCGGGATAGTATCATTTAAAGAACGAGGGCTAGCACAACGAAAAAAAAATACCGGAGGAGCCTGCCGAAGATGAGGTCGTTACGGCTCGCCTTTAGGTGTCCTCCTCGGGATAGCGTCATTTAAAGAACGAGTGTCAGCACAACGTAAAAAAAAAAAAAGAGGAGCCTGCCGAAGATGAGGCCGTTACGGCTCGCCTTTAGGTGTCCTCCTCGGGATAGCACAACGAAAAAAAAAACCGGAGGAACCTGCCGAAGATGAGGCCATTACGGCTCGACTTTAGGTGTCCTCCTCGGGATATCGTCATTTAAAGAACCAGGGTCAGAAGAACGTAAAGAAAAAACCGGGAAAAAAATTGTGAAAAAAACCGGAGGAGCTTGCCAAAGATGAGGCCATTACGACTCGCCTTTAGGTGTCCTCCTCGGGATAGCGTCATTTAAAGAACGAGGGTCAGCACAACGTAGAAAAAAAAAACGTGAAAAAAACCGGAGGAGCCTGCTGATGATGAGGCCATTACGGCTCGCCTTTAGGTGTCCTCCTCGGGATAGCGTCATTTAAAGAACGAGTGTCAGCACAACGTAAAAAAAAAAAAAACAGAGGAGCCTGCCGAAGATGAGGCCGTTACGGCTCGCCTTTAGTGTCCTCCTCGGGATAGTATCATTTAAAGAACGAGGGCTAGCACAACGGAAAAAAAATACCGGAGGAGCCTGCTGAAGATGAGGTCGTTACGGCTCGCCTTTTGGTGTCCTCCTCGGGATAGCATCATTTAAAGAACGATGGTCAGCACAACGTCAAAAAAAATAATAACAAAAACGGGAAAAAAACCGAGAAAAAACTGTGAAAAAAAATCGGAGGAGCTTGCCAAAGATGAGGCCATTACAGCTTGCCTTTAGGTGTCCTCCTCGGGATAGCGTCATTTAAAGAACGAGGGTCAGCACAACGTAAAAAAAAAAGGGAAAAAACCGGAAAAAAACTGTGAAAAAAAAACCGGAGGAGGTTGCCAACGATGAGGCCATTACGGCTCGCCTTTAGGTGTCCTCCTCGGGATAACGTCATTTAAAGAACGAGGGTCAGCACAACGTAAAAAAAAAATCCCGTGAAAAAAAACCGGAGGAGCCTGCTGAAGATGAGGCCATTATGACTCACCTTCAGGTGGCCTCCTCGAAATAGCGTCATTTAAAGAACGAGTGTCAGCACAACGTAAAAAAAATAACCGGGAAAAAAATCGGAAAAAACTGTGAAAAAAACCGGAGGAGCTTGCCAAAAATGAGGCCATTACGGTTCGCCATTAGGTGTCCTCCTCGGGATAGCGACATTTAAAGAACGAGGGTCATCACAACGTTAAAAAAAAAAAAAAAAACCGGAGGAGCCTGCCGAAGATGGGGCCATTACGGCTCGCCTTTAGGTGTCCTCCTCGGGATAGCGTCATTTAAAGAACGAGTGTCAGCACAACGTAAAAAAAAAAAAGAGGAGCCTGCCGAAGATGAGGCCGTTACGGCTCGCCTTTAGGTGTCCTCCTCGGGATAGCACAACGAAAAAAAAAAACCGGAGGAACCTGCCGAAGATGAGGCCATTACGGCTCGACTTTAGGTGTCCTCCTCGGGATATCATCATTTAAAGAACCAGGGTCAGAAGAACGTAAAGAAAAAATCGGGAAAAAATTGTGAAAAAAACCGGAGGAGCTTGCCAAAGATGAGGCCATTACGACTCGCCTTTAGGTGTCCTCCTCGGGATAGCGTCATTTAAAGAACGAGGGTCAGCACAATGTAAAAAAAAAAAACGTGAAAAAAACCGGAGGAGCCTGCTGATGATGAGGCCATTACGGCTCGCCTTTAGGTGTCCTCCTCGGGATAGCGTCATTTAAAGAACGAGTGTCAGCACAACGTAAAAAAAATAACCGGGAAAAAAATCGGAAAAAACTGTGAAAAAAACCGGAGGAGCTTGCCAAAAATGAGGCCATTACGGTTCGCCATTAGGTGTCCTCCTCGGGATAGCGACATTTAAAGAACGAGGGTCATCACAACGTTAAAAAAAAAAAAAAAAACCGGAGGAGCCTGCCGAAGATGGGGCCATTACGGCTCGCCTTTAGGTGTCCTCCTCGGGATAGCGTCATTTAAAGAACGAGTGTCAGCACAACGTAAAAAAAAAAAAGAGGAGCCTGCCGAAGATGAGGCCGTTACGGCTCGCCTTTAGGTGTCCTCCTCGGGATAGCACAACGAAAAAAAAAAACCGGAGGAACCTGCCGAAGATGAGGCCATTACGGCTCGACTTTAGGTGTCCTCCTCGGGATATCATCATTTAAAGAACCAGGGTCAGAAGAACGTAAAGAAAAAATCGGGAAAAAATTGTGAAAAAAACCGGAGGAGCTTGCCAAAGATGAGGCCATTACGACTCGCCTTTAGGTGTCCTCCTCGGGATAGCGTCATTTAAAGAACGAGGGTCAGCACAATGTAAAAAAAAAAAACGTGAAAAAAACCGGAGGAGCCTGCTGATGATGAGGCCATTACGGCTCGCCTTTAGGTGTCCTCCTCGGGATAGCGTCATTTAAAGAACGAGTGTCAGCACAACGTAAAAAAAAAAAAAAACAGAGGAGCCTGCCGAAGATGAGGCCGTTACGGCTCGCCTTTAGTGTCCTCCTCGGGATAGTATCATTTAAAGAACGAGGGCTAGCACAACGAAAAAAAAATACCGGAGGAGCCTGCCGAAGATGAGGTCGTTACGGCTCGCCTTTTGGTGTCCTCCTCGGGATAGCATCATTTAAAGAACAATGGTCAGCACAACGTCAAAAAAAATAATAACAAAAATGGGAAAAAAACCGAGAAAAAACTGTGAAAAAAAATCGGAGGAGCTTGCCAAAGATGAGGCCATTACAGCTTGCCTTTAGGTGTCCTCCTCGGGATAGCGTCATTTAAAGAACGAGGGTCAGCACAACGTAGTAAAAAAAAACGTGGAAAAAAGCAAGAAAAAACTGTGAAAAAAAAATTCAGAGGAGCTTGCCAAAGAGGAGGCCATTACGGCTTGCCTTTAGTTGTCCACCTCGGGATAGCGTCATTTAAAGATCGAGGGTCAGCACAACGTATAAAAAAAAAAGCCGGGAAAAAACTGAGAAAGAAAAACCGAAGGAGCTTGCCAAAGATGAGGCAATTACGGCTCGCTTTTAGGTGTCCTCCTCGGGATAGCGTCATTTAAAGAACGAGGTTCAGCACAACGTAGTAAAAAAAAAAGGGGGGGAAAACCGAGAAAAAACTGTGAAAAAAATCAGAGGTGCTTGCCAAAGATGAGGCCATTACGGCTTGCCTTTAGGTGTCCTCCTCGGGATAGCGTTGATGAGTATTTTCGGAAAACGAATTCCAAACACACAATCTAACTGGCAAGTGCACCGGGTCGCATCAAGTAATAATAACTCACGTGAGTGAGGTCGATCCCACAGGGATTGAAGGATTGAGCAATTTTAGTTTAGTGGATGACTTAGTCTAGCGAATCAAGAGTTGATTTGAGTGGTTTGTATTCGACAGAAGCTAAATTGCATGAAATTAAAGGGGAGAGGGACAATTGGCAAGAATTTAAAGTGCAGAGAAATTAAAGAGGCTGAATCTTAAAGTGCAAGTAATATAAATTGTAGAAACCTAGATTGTAAGAAATGTAAATTGCAGAACCTTAAATGCAAGAAATGTAAATGGCTTGAATTGTAAAGGGAATTGGGAATTGGATTTGCAGAAATTAAACAAGGAAAAGTAAAATGCAATAAACAGAAAAGTAGAAGATGACTTGAATTAAACCGGATCTAAAACGGAAATGAGAATAAGCTTGGTGTAGCAACGAAACAAGGAAATTTAAATTGAAAGCTGTAGATCTCAGGACTCAAGAGACTAGATAGCCAAGTCTAGATCTCACTGCCTTCCTAGATCCAGCAAGAACAATTGTAAAGGAAATGAAGAAAAGTAAATTGCAGAAATAGTAGAAGAAGAAGCAATTAACAGAAATAGAAACTCAATTATGCAGAAAATTAAACAAGATCTCAAGGTGAGATTGAAACAGAAGTTCTTCAATTCTCCACCCAAAATCCAAAGTAAGAAAAGTAAAGAGTGCTGAGCAAGAACAAGGAAGAAGAGAGATCAATTCTCCTTCCCAATTCTCTAGAATTCTAAAGCAACAATTCAAAAATGTAAAGGTGAGCTCTCTACTGTAAGTATGTAAAAATTCTCCCAGGAAGCTCTCTGAAAACTTAAATCCTAAGCTATTTATACACTTTCTTCAAATGGTCTTCAAGCCTTGAATTGGGCCTTTGCTCTTGATGGAATTGGGTTGATAAAAGCCTCTGTTGATTGCTCTTGGAGTTGGAGAGAAACCTATTGTGAACCGGGCCATGAATCATAAAAGCTTGAGTCAAAGTTTGAGGCAAACTTTGGCTCAAGCTTTTCATATCAGCTGCCCCCCTTTTGCTGCTATCAACGTTTGGGCTAAAGTTTGAGGTCAAACTTTGAGCCAAACGTTGAGCCTTCTTGTATGCCTTGTGGCGCCAACGTTTGCCAAAAAGCTTGAGGCAAACGTTGGCGCAAACTTTTGCTCTCCTGGGTGTGTTGATGGTGGTGCCAACGTTTGCCAAAAAGCTTGAGGCAAACGTTGGCGCAAGCTTTTTCTCCCCTGGGTATGTCGGTGTGGCGCCAACGTTTGCCAAAAAGCTTGAGGCAAACGTTGGCGCAAGCTTTTTCTCCTCCAGGGTGTTGGTGGGTGGCGCCAACGTTTGCCAAAAAGCTTGAGGCAAACGTTGGCGCAAGCTTTTGCTTCTTCCAGGGAGATTTCAACTTTTCCAAAAGTTTGAGCTAAAGTTTGAGGCAAACTTTGGCTCAAGCTTTTTGTTCTCTCTTGCTCCAAGCCATTCCTTCTTTCTTCAACCTTCTTCAAAGCTCTTTTCACCTATCATCAATCAACCAAACATATCAAAGCTATGCTCAAAATCATGAGATTATTATTCTTTCATAATATATAACAATTATAGCATAAAACCTCATAAAATTGTATTAATTCATCCATGGTTGATTGAATCAAAGGAAACATGAAATTCTACCCAATTGGCTTGCTTATGCATCAAGAAAGTGCATAAAATCAACTGAACACAAAAGTAAAAGACTAGTGAAACTAGGTTAAGATGACTTGTCATCAAGCGTCATTTAAAGAACGAGGGTCAGCACAATGTTTAAAAAAAAAAAACACTTGAGGAGCCATCTGAAGATGAGGCCATTACGGCTCGCCTTTAGGTGTCCTCCTCGGGATAGCGTAATTTAAAGAACGAGTGTCAACACAACGTTAAAAAAAAAACTGAGGAGTCTGCCGAAGATGAAGCCGTTACAGCTCGCCTTTATGTGTCCTCCTCGGGATAGCGTCATTTAAAGAACGAGTGTCATCACAACGTAAAAAAAAATGTGGAAAAAACTGTGAAAAAAAAACCGGAGGAGCTTGCCAAAGATGAGGCCATTACGACTCACCATTAGGTGTCCTCCTCGGGATAGCGTCATTTAAAGAACAAGGGTCAGCACAACGTAAAAAAAAAAAAACGTGAACAAAACCGGAGGAGCCTGCTGATGATGAGGCCATTACGGCTCGCCTTTAGGTGTCCTCCTCGGGATAGCGTCATTTAAAGAACGAGTGTCAGCACAACGTAAAAAAAAAAAAACAAAGGAGCTTGCCGAAGATGAGGCCGTTACGGCTCGCCTTTAGTGTCCTCCTCGGGATAGCATCATTTAAAGAACGAGTGCTAGCACAACGAAAAAAAAAATATCGGAGGAGCCTGCCGAAGATGAGGTCGTTCCGGCTCGCCTTTAGGTGTCCTCCTCGGGATAGCGTCATTTAAAGAACGATGGTCTGCACAACGTCAAAAAAAAAATAATAATAAAAACGGGAAAAAACCGGAAAAAAATCGAGAAAAAACTGTGAAAAAAATAGGAGGAGCTTGCCAAAGATGAGGCCATTAAGGCTCGCCTTTAGGTGTCCTCCTCGTGATAGCGTCATTTAAAGAACCAGGGTCAGCACAACGTATAAAAAAAAACGGGAAAAAAAACTGTGAAAAAAATAGAAGGTGCTTGCCAAAGATGAGGCCATTACGGCTCGCCTTTAGGTGTCCTCCTCGGGATAGCGTCATTTAAAGAACGAGTGTCAGCACAACGTTAAACAAAAAAAAAACACGGGAAAAAACCGGAAATAAAATTGTGAAAAAAAAACCGGAGGAGCTTGCCAAAGATGAGGCCATTACGGCTCGCCTTTAGGTGTCCTCCTCGGGATAGCGTCATTTAAAGAACGAGGGTCAGCACAACGTAAAAAAAATAGGGAAAAAACCGGAAAAAAACTGTGAAAAAAAAACGGGAGGAGCTTGCCAACGATGAGGCCATTACGGCTCGCCTTTAGGTGTCCTCCTCGGGATAGCGTCATTTAAAGAACGAGGGTCAGCACAATGTAAAAAAAAAATCTCGTGAAAAAAAACCGGAGGAGCCTGCTGAAGATGAGGCCATTACGACTCACCTTCAGATGTCCTCCTCGAAATACGTCATTTAAAGAACGAGTGTCAGCACAACGTAAAAAAAAACCGGGAAAAAATAGGAAAAAACTGTGAAAAAACCGGAGGAGCTTGCCAAAGATGAGGCCATTACGGTTCGCCTTTAGGTGTCCTCCTCGGGATAGCGACATTTAAAGAACGAGGGTCAGCACAAAGTTAAAAAAAAAAAAAAAAAACCGGAGGCGCCTGCCGAAGATGCGGCCATTACGGCTCGCCTTTAGGTGTCCTCCTCGGGATAGTGTCATTTAAAGAACGAGTGTCAGCACAACGTAAAAAAAAAAAAACAGAGGAGCTTGCCGAAGATGAAGCCGTTACGGCTCGCCTTTAGTGTCCTCCTCGGGATAGCATCATTTAAAGAACGAGTGCTAGCACAACGAAAAAAAAATATCGGAGGAGCCTGCCGAAGATGAGGTCGTTCCGGCTCGCCTTTAGGTGTCCTCCTCGGGATAGCGTCATTTAAAGAACGATGGTCAGCACAACGTCAAAAAAAAAATAATAATAAAAACGGGAAAAAACCGGAAAAAAACCGAGAAAAAACAGTGACAAAAACCGGAGGAACCTGCCGAAGATGAGACCATTATGGCTCGCCTTTAGGTGTCCTCCTCGGAAGTACAACGTAAAAAAAACCGAGAAAAAACCTAGAAAAAACTGTGAGCAAAAAATCGGAAGAGCTTGCCAAAGATGAGGCCATTACGGCTCGCCTTTAGGTGTCCTCCTCGGGATAGCGTCATTTAGAGAACCAGGGTCAGAAGAACGTAAAAAAAAAAAACCGGAAAAAAAAACTGTGAAAAAACCGGAGGAGCTTGCTAAAGATGAGGCCATTACGGATCGCCTTTAGGTGTCCTCCTCGGGATAACGTCTATTAAAGAACGAGTGTCAGCACAACTTAAAAAAAAATCGGGAAAAAAACTTGTGAAAAAAAACCGGAGGAGCCTCCTGAAGATGAGGCCATTACGGCTCGCCTTTAGGTGTCCTCGTCGGGATAGCGTCATTTAAAGAACGAGTGTCAGCACAACGTAAAAAAAAAAAAACAGAGGAGCCTGCCGAAGATGAGGCCGTTACGGCTCGCCTTTAGGTGTCCTCCTCGGTATAGCATCATTTAAAAAACGAGGGCTAGCATAAACAAAAAAAAATACCGGAGGAGCCTGCCGAAGATGAGGTCGTTACGGCTCGCCTTTAGGTGTCCTCCTCGGGATAGCATCATTTAAAGAACGATGGTCAGCACAACGTAAAAAGCAAATAATAAAAAAAACGGGAAAAAACCGGAAAAAAAACCAGAAAAAATCGAGAAAAACTGTGAAAAAAAATCGGAGGAGCTTGCCAAAGATGAGGCCATTACGGCTCGCCTTTAGGTGTCCTCCTCGGGATAGTGTCTTTTAAAGAACGAGGGTCAGCACAACGAAAAAAAAAACCAGGAAAAAAAACTGTAAAAAAAACCGGAAGAGCTTGCCAAAGATGAGGCCATTACGGCTCGCCTTTAGGTGTCCTCCTCGGGATAGCGTCATTTATAGAACGAGTGTCAGCACAACGTTAAACAAAAAAAAAAACACGGGAAAAAACCGGAAAAAAAACCAGAAAAAATTGAGAATTAACTGTGAAAAAAAAATCGGAGGAGCTTGCCAAAGATGAGGCCATTACGGCTCGCCTTTAGGTGTCCTCCTCGGCATAGCGTCATTTAAAGAACGAGGGTCAGCACAACGTAAAACAAAAAAACCGGGAAAAAAAACTGTGAAAAAAACCGGAGGAGCTTGCCAAAGATAAGGCCATTACGGCTCGCCTTTAGGTGTCCTCCTCGGGATAGCGTCATTTAAAGAACGAGTGTCAGCACAACGTTAAACAAAAAAAAAACACGGGAAAAAACCGGAAAAAAATTGTGAAAAAAACCGGAGGAGCTTGCCAAAGATGAGCCCATTACGGCTCGCCTTTAGGTGTCCTCCTCGGGATAGCGTCATTTAAAGAACGAGGGTCAGCACAACGTTAAAAAAAAATCGGAGGAGCCTGCCGAAGATGAGGCCATTACGGCTCGCTTTTATGTGTCCTCCTCGGGATAGTGTCATTTAAAGAACGAGTGTCAGCACAACGTAAAAAGAAAAAAAAAAAAGAGGAGCCTGCCGAAGATGAGGCCGTTACGACTCGCCTTTAGTTGTCCTCCTCGGGATAGCACAACGAAAAAAAAAACCGGAGGAACCTGCCGATGATGACGCCATTACGGCTCGACTTTAGGTGTCCTCCTCGGGATAGCGTCATTTAAAGAACCAGGGTCAGAAGAACGTAAAAAAAAACTGGGAAAAAAAACTGTGAAAAAAACTGGAGGAGCTTGCCAAAGAAGAGGCCATTACGGCTCGCCTTTAGGTGTCCTCCTCGGGATAGCGTCATTTAAAGAACGAGGGTCAGCACAACGTGAAAAAAGAAAAACATGAAAAAAAACCGGAGGAGCCTTTTGATGATGAGGCCATTACAGCTCGCCTTTAGGTGTCTTCCTCGGGATCGCGTCATTTAAAGAACGAGTGTCAGCACAACGTAAAAAAAAAACAGAGGAGCCTGCCCAAGCTGAGGCCGTTACGGCTCGCCTTTAGTGTCCTCCTCGGGATAGCACCATTTAAAGAACGAGGGCTAGCACAATGAAAAAAAAAATACTGGAGGAGCCTGCCGAAGATGAGGTTGTTACGGCTCGCCTTTAGGTGTCCTCCTTGGGATAGCGTCATTTAAAGAACGATGGTGAGCACAACGTAAAAAATAATAGTAATAATAAAAACGGGAAAAAATCGAAAAAAAACCAAGAAAAAACTGTGAAAAAAATCGGAGGAGCTTGCCAAAGATGAGGCCATTACGGCTCGCCTTTAGGTGTCCTCCTCGGGATAGCGTCATTTAAAGAACGAGTGTCAGCACAACGTTAAAAAAAAATAGAGGAAAAAACCGGAAAAAATTGTGAAAAAAAAAACGGAGGAGCTTGCCAAAGATGAGGCCATTACGGCTCGCCTTTAGGTGTCCTCCTCGGGATTGCGTCATTTAAAGAACGAGGGTCAGCACAACGTAAAAAAAAAACCATGAAAAAAAATCGGAGGAGCCTGCTGAAGATGAGGCCATTACGGCTCGCCTATAGGTGTCCTCCTCGGGATAGCGTCATTTAAAGAACGAGTGTCAGCACAACGTAAAAAAAAAAAACAGAGGAGCCTGCCGAAGATGAGGCCGTTACGGCTCGCCTTTAGGTGTCCTCCTCGGGATAGCACAACGAAAAAAAAAACCGGAGGAACCTGCCGAAGATGAGACCATTACGGCTCGCCTTTAGATGTCCTCCTCGGAATAGCATCATTTAAAGAACGAGGATCAGTACGACGTAAAAAAAACCGAGAAAAAACCTTGAAAAAACTGTGAGAAAAAAATCGGAGGAGCTTGCCAAAGATGAGGCCATTACGGCTCGCCTTTAGGTGTCCTCCTCGGGATAGCGTCATTTAAAGAACGAGGGTCAGCACAACGTAAAAAAAAAACGTGAAAGAAAACCGGAGGAGCCTGCTGATGATGAGGCCATTACGGCTCGCCTTTAGGTGTCCTCTTCGGGATAGCGTCATTTAAAGAATGAGTGTCAGCACAACGTAAAAAAAAACAGAGGAGCCTGCCGAAGATGAGATCGTTACGGCTCGCCTTTAGGTGTCCTCCTCGGGATAGCATCATTTAAAGAACGATTATCAGCACAACGTTAAAAAAAAAACACGAGAAAAAATCGAAAAAAAAACTGTGAAAAAAAAAACGGAGAAGCTTGCCAAAGATGAGGGCATTACGGCTCGCATTTAGGTGTCCTCCTCGGGATAGCGTCATTTAAAGAACGAGGGTCAGCACAACATAAAAAAAAATAAAAAAAAATAAACCTATGAAAAAAAACCGGAGGAGCCTGCTAAAAATAAGGCCATTATGACTCGCCTTTAGGTGTCTTCCTCTGGATAGCGTCATTTAAAGAACGAGTGTCAGCACAACGTTAAACAAAAAAAAACATGGGAAAAAACCGGAAAAACACTGTGAAAAAAACCGGAAGAGCTTGCCAAAGATGAGGCTATTACGGCTCGCCTTTAGGTGTCCTTTTCGGGATAGCGTCAGTTAAAGAACGAGTGTCAGCACAACTTAAAAAAAAAATAGGAAAAAAACCGGAAAAAAACTGTAAAAAAAAAAAACCGGAGGAGCTTGCCAACGATGAGGCTATCACGGCTCGCCTTTAGGTGTCCTCGTCGGGATAGCGTCATTTAAAGATCGAGGGTCATCAGAACGTAAGAAAAAAAATCCCGTGAAAAAAAACCGGAGGAGCCTGCTGAAGATGAGGCCATTTCGACTTGCCTTCAGGTGTCCTCCTTGAAATAGCGTTATTTAAAGAACGAGTGTCAGCACAATGTAAAAAAAACCCGGAAAAAAACCAGAAAAAACTGTGAAAAAAAACCGGAGGAGCTTGCCAAAGATGAGGCCATTACGGCTCGCCTTTAGGTGTCCTCCTCGGGATAGCGTCATTTAAAGAATGAGGGTTAGCACAACGTTAAAAAAAAAAAAAAAAACGGAGGAGCCTGCCGAAGATGAGGCCATTACGGCTCGTCTTTAGGTGTCCTCCTCGAGATAACGTCATTTAAAGAACGAGTGTCAGCACAACGTAAAAAAAAAAACCATGAAAAAAAACCGGAGGAGCCTGCTGAAGATGAGGCCATTACGGCTCGCCTTTAGGTGTCCTCCTCGGGATAGCATCATTTAGAGAACGAGTGTCAGCACAACGTAAAAAAAAACAGAGGAGCCTGCCGAAGATGAGGCCGTTACGGCTCGCCTTTAGGTGTCCTCCTCGGGATAGCACAACGAAAAAAAAAACCGTAGAAACCTGCCGAAGATGAGACCATTACGGCTCGCCTTTAGATGTCCTCCTCGGAATAGCGTCATTTAAAAAACGAGGGTCAGTACAACGTAAAAAAAACCGAGAAAAATCCTAGAAAAAACTGTGAGAAAAAAATCGGAGGAGCTTGCCAAAGATGAGGCCATTACGGCTCGCCTTTAGGTGTCCTCCTCGGGATAGCGTCATTTAGAGAACCAGGTTCAGAAGATCGTAAAAAAAAAACCGGGAAAAAAAACTGTGAAAAAACCGGAGGAGCTTGCCAAAGATGAGGCCATTACGGATCGCTTTTAGGTGTCCTCCTCGGGATAGCGTCTATTAAAGAACGAGTGTCAGCACAACGTAAAAAAAAAACGGGAAAAAAACTTGTGAAAAAAAACCGGAGGAGCCTGCTGAAGATGAGGCCATTACGGCTCACCTTTAGGTGTCCTCCTCGGGATAGCGTCATTTAAAGAACGAGTGTCAGCACAACGTAAAAAAAAAAATCAGAGGAGCCTGCCGAAGATGAGGCCGTTACGGCTCACCTTTAGGTGTCCTCCTCAGGATAGCATCTATTAAAGAACGAGGGCTAGCACAACGAAAAAAAAAATACCGAAGAAGCCTGCCGAAGATGAGGTCGTTACGGCTCGCCTTTAGGTGTCCTCCTCGGGATAGCGTCATTTAAAGAACGATGGTCAGCACAACGTAAAAAAAATAATATTAAAAAAAAGGGAAAAAGCCGGAAAAAAATTGGAAAAAAACCGAGAAAAAACTGTGAAAAAAAATCGGAGGAGCTTGCCAAAGATGAGGCCATTACGGCTCGCCTTTAGGTGTCCTCCTCGGGATAGCGTCATTTAAAGAATGAGGCTCAGCACAACGACAAAAAAAAAAGTGAAAAAAACCGGAGGAGCCTGCTGATGATGAGGCCATTACGGCTCGCCTTTAGGTGTCCTCATCGGGATAGCGTCTTTTAAAGAACGAGTGTCAGCACAACGTAAAAAAAAAAACAGAGGAGCCTACTGAAGATGAGGTCGTTACGGATCGCCTTTAGGTGTCCTCCTCGGGATAGCGTCATTTAAAGAACGATTTTCAGCACAACGTTAAAAAAAAACACGGGAAAAAATCGGAAAAAAACTGTGAAAAAAAAAAACGGAGGAGCTTGACAAAGATGAGGGCATTACGGCTCGCCTTTAGGTGTCCTCCTCGGGGTAGCGTCATTTAAGGAACGAGGGTCAGTACAACGTAAAAACAAAGAAAAAACAAAGAAAAAAAAATCGGGAAAAAACCGAGAAAAAACTGTGAAAAAAAAATCGGAGGAGCTTGCCAAAGATGAGGCCGTTACGGCTCGCCTTTAGGAGTCCTCCTCGGGATAGCGTCATTTAAAGTATGACGGACAGCACAACGTTAAAAAAAAAAAAGAAAAAAAAAACCGGTAAAAAAAACTGTGAAAAAAACCGGAGGAGCTTGCCAAAGATGAGGCCATTACGGCTCGCCTTTAGGTGTCCTCCTCGGGATAGCGTCATTTAAAGAACGAGGGTGAGCACAACGTAAAAAAAAAAAAAACCGGAGGAGCCTGCCGAAGATAAGGCCATTACGGCTCGCCTTTAGGTGTCCTCCTCGGGATAGCGTCATTTAAAGAACGAGTGTCAGCACAACGTAAAAAAAAATAGGGAAAAAACCGGAAAAAAACTGTGAAAAAAAAACCCAGAGGAGCTTGCCAACGATGAGGCCATTACGGCTCGCCTTTAGGTGTCCTCCTCGGGATAGCGTCATTTAAAGAACGAGGGTCAGCACAACGTTAAAAAAAAATCGCGTAAAAAAAATCGGAGGAGCCTGCTGAAGATGAGGCCATTCCGACTCGCCTTCAGGTGTCCTCCTCGAAATAGCGTCATTTAAAGAACAAGTGTCAGCACAACGTAAAAAAAAAATCGGGAAAAAACCGGAAAAAAAAACTGGAAAAAATTGTAAAAAAAAACCGGAGGAGCTTGCCAAAGATGAGGCCATTACGGCTAGCCTTTAGGTGTCCTCCTCGGGATAGCGTCATTTAAAGAACGAGGGTCAGCACAACGTAAAAAAAAAAAAAAACCGGAGGAGCCTGCCGAAGATGAGGCCATTACGGCTCGCCTTTAGGTGTCCTCCTCGGGATAGCGTCATCTAAAGAACGAGTGTCAGCACAACGTTAAAAAAAAAAACCCGGGAAAAACCGGAAAAAAAACTGTGAAAAAAAACCGGAGGAGCTTGCCAAAGATGAGGCCATTACGGCTCGCCTTTAGGTGTCCTCCTCGGGATAGCGTCATTTAAAGAACCAGGGTCATTACGGCTCGCCTTTAGGTTTCCTCCTCGGGATAGCGTCATTTAAAGAACGAGTGTCAGCACAACGTTAAAAAAAAAAAAAACACGGGAAAAAACCGGAAAAAAAGCTGTGAAAAAAAAACTGGAGGAGCTTGCCAAAGATGAGGCCATTACGGCTCGCCTTTAGGTGTCCTCCTCGGGATAGCGTCATTTAAAGAACCAGGGTCAGCACAACGAAAAAAAAAAAAAACCTGGAAAAAAACTGAAAAAAACTGGAGGAGCTTGCCAAAGATGAGGCCATTACGGCTCGCCTTTAGGTGTCCTCCTCGAGATAGCGTCATTTAAAGAACGAGTGTCAGCACAACGTTAAAAAAAATGAGGAGCCTGCCGAAGATGAGGCCATTACGGCTCGCCCTTAGGTGTCCTCCTCGGGATAGCGTCATTTAAAGAACGAGGGTCAGCACAACGTATAAAAAAAAAACGGGGAAAAAAACTGTGAAAAAAACCGGAGGAGCTTGCCAAAGATGAGGCCATTACGGCTCGCCTTTAGGTGTCCTCCTCGGGATAGCGTCATTTAAAGAACGAGTGTTGATGACAAGTCATCTTAGCCTAGTTTCACTAGCCTTTTTCTTTGTTTTTATTAGGTTTTATGCACTTTCTTGCATTCTAAGTAAGTAATTTGGAATGAAAATGCATGACTTCTCTAAATCGAACAACCACCATGTAATTGATGCTAAATCATGAGGTTTAAGCCAAATTTAATTGATTTCTAATGATTTATAAACCTTGTGAATTTGGAGATACTTTGATTGGTTGTTTTGAAAAATTGTAGGTGAAGAAAAGAAGAAAAGAAGAAAGCGTGGTCTAAGAAGTGTGGCGCAACAAACCATGAAGCTCACTAAGTGAGCGCTACATTTACTCCCAGGAGACCAAGGCACAAAGCTCAGCTCACTTTGTGAGCTGAGCACAACATGAGGCCAAGAAACAAGGAAAGAAGAAACCAAGCTCAGCACACAAAGTGAGCATTATCGAGAGCACCAAAGAAATAATTCAAGGAAAATAAGTTGCAAATGCATGCCCCAAGGCTTGAACTCATGACCAAGGGGGATGGGGGGAGGCGCTACCCACAAGGAAAAATAAGCTAAAAATGGCCAAATGCAATCCCCAAGATTCGAACCCCACACATTGAGGAAGCAAGGAAGCAAGGAAGCAAGGCAACCAAAGAAAAGGGGCAGCGCATGCTTCCCATGGGTTTCGAACCAAGGACCTTCCTTTGGATGTCCCAAGGCTCAGCTCACTTGGAGAGCTGAGCGCTACTTCTTGATGCATGGGGGCACATCTTGACACGGCCAGGGAGTGGGGCACGCAACAAATTGATAAGGCCCATGGTGCATCACACAACAAATTTGACACGGCCAGGGAAGGAGTGGAGCGCGCATGACACGGTCCAAGGGCAGCACGCAACACATTGGCACCAAGGCACCAATGCTGAGCTTTCCCCTGATGCATCCAACAGCATGCTACCAAGGCCTCCCCACAATAAGTCACAAAGCTCAGCTCACTTTGTGAGCTGAGCATCCCCCTGGAAGCAAATCACTCATGGGCTGAAAATTCAACCAAAAATCCAATTAAATTCAAATCTTCACCAAATCAAAAGCCCATCCAAATTCCAAAATCCAAGAATAGAAAGTGTATAAATAGGAGTTAGTTTGATGTAATTAGGACACTTTTTGAGACCTCTAGACTTTACTTTGAATTTTCCTTTTTAGCTTTCATTTTCAATTTTGAGCTTTTCACTTTGAATTTGTATTTCTGAGAACTTGGAAGGAGAATTGATCTCTCTTCTTCTTAGTTCTTACTTGAGCACTCCTTAATTTTCTTGCTTTGGATCTTGGGTAGAGAATTGAAGAACTTCTGTTTTAATCTCACCTTGAGATCTTGTTTAATTTTCTGCATAATTGAATTCCACTTTCTGTTTATTGATTCTGCTTCTACTCTCTCTGCAATTTACATTTCTTTATTTCTTTGTAATTGTTCTTGTTAGATCAAGGAAGGATTTAAAATCTAGACTTGTTATCTAGTCTCTTCCACTCCTGAGATCTTGAACCACTTTTAAATTGCTGCAAATTAAGCACTGTTTTTCTGTCTTTAAAATTCTTCAAGGCATTTCACTCTTTTGTTTGAGATCCATTCCAACTCAATTCTTCTTTTGCTTTGCTACTTGATGCAATTTAATTCTGCTTGTTTAAATTCTGCAATCCCAATTCCCAATTCCTTTTATGATTCAAGCAATTTACATTTCTTGCACTTTAAGCTGTAGCCATTTACATTTCTTGCAATCTAAGTTTCTGTAATTTACATTACTTGCACTTTAAGATTCTGCTTCTTTACTTTCCTGCTCTTTAATTTGACTGCATTTTACCCTCTCCCTTTACATTTCAAGCAATTTAATTTCTGCAAAGCACAAATCACTCAACCAATACTTGATTCGCTTGACTAAATCAACCACTAAACTAAAATTGTTCAATCCTTCAATCCCTGTGGGATCGACCTCACTCATGTGAGTTATTATTACTTGATGCGACCCGGTACACTTGCCGGTGAGTTTTGTGTTGGATCGTTTTCCACACATCAAGTTTTTGGCGCCGTTGCCGGGGATTGAATTAGATTGACAATGATTAAGTAAAGTGAAGATCTAGATCAAGCACTTTTTCTTTTCTGTTTCTTTAATTTTTGACTAACCCGCTAACTGTTTGAATTTTTGCTTGAACTAACTGAAACTTCACTTTAAGCAATAGAGTGAAGTTTTCTTGGTTTCTCTGACTTTGTATGATTCTCATGCTTTAGACTAATCCTCTAATCACATTCCGGCATGAATATACTCTATCTTCATTTGGACCGTTTGTGATTGTGCAGATCATGGAGAAGAACTCAACGAATTCCAGTAATCATGGGAGTAATGTCCCCACCTTAGATGATAATGCAACCCATAACTTGAAGCACCCACTCATCACCATGAACGATGTTGCTCAATGGTTTGAAGCTTTCCCATAAGGAAGCATCATCGGATGGGAAGAATTAATGAGTGAACTCCTAGCCAAGTTGAAACCACCCCAGGAAATTGGTGAACTAGAGACAGAAGTGCAACCATCCATACAAGAGAAAGGAGTAATGGAAATTGAAGGTGTAAGTGTCATTATGGCCCAAAACAAACAGATACACCAACAACTTCAACAACAATTGGAGCTGATAGTCAGAAAAATTGATTGGCTACAAGTTGCTGCAATAAATACTCACAACATACTTAAAAAGTCACATGATGGGAATCAACCTGAAAGAGGTTTTGGAGCAATCAACTATGAGCAACAAAGTCATGAGCAATCACACCCTCCAAACAGCTCCTCAAGCATGTTCCAACACAGGTCTCAGAATGATGTGTACAACCCACCCTGGAGGACTCATTCCAACTGGAGGGGGGTCGAACACCAAAATCAAAGACCAAGGGACTTCAACTGCAACAACCCCAACTTCAAAAACCAGTAACAAAACCACCCTCACAACAACAACCATCACACACCACCCCAATGCACACACTTCCAACCCCCAACACCCCACAACCAACTAATCTCACAAGAATCTCAGAGGATCACTAACTTGGAGATCTTAATAGAGAGAATGATAAATCACCAAGAGGTGACAATGAAGGATCAGGAAGCCTTAATAAAAAGAATTGAGAAACAAATGCAACAATTAGCTAAGCACCTTGTTGAAACGGGTGAGAAGAAGGCAAATATCATCTCCAAAGCCATTAAGGATGACCTAAAAGACAACGAAGAAGCTGCTAGGTTAGAGAAATGGAAAGCAATTCTGAAGGAAAATGAGAGGGCTATGGGAAAAGAATTACTCATCCAAGAAAAGCATCACAGAGAAATTTCACAAGAAGAAACAGAGGAAAGGAAGCTCAGGATGAGAGGAGAAAATCGAAGGCAACAAGATTTTGAACTTCCATGAGCACAGAATGAAGGATGTCAAGCTAATGACAATAAAGAAGTGCTTGTTGGGAGGCAACCCAACCTGAGGTAGTTTTCTTTTCATAGCTATTTCAATAAAAAGGTTAATTAGTTTTATCTATATTGTAAGAAGCTAAGTTTGGTGTTGCACACCAAAACAATTTAAGGAAGAATGAAGGATTCTAAGTTTGGTGTTCCACCAAAATCCCATCATAAAACATATTCTCACCTTCTGTATAATGCTAGCTTCGAGCATTTAGATAAACTAATTAACTATTTTGCTGTTTCTTAGCTCTCAGTTTTATTGCTTTTAAAAAAAAAAGAAAAAGAGTTTTACACATAGTTAATTTGATGCATGAGAACCATTGGCAAGGTACTAAGTTTGGTGTTCTCACACCAAAGTAGGTTCAAAAGCCCACAAATAATTCATGCACGCTGACCATTTTTCAAGTGCTTGGGAACAAGCAACTTTCAAAATCATTGGAGAATGTCATACAAGCTTCTGGAAGGATTAAGCATCATCACCCAAAGAAATGAAAGAGGAATACTAAAACCAGCAATGATGATGATGAGAAGGAGGAAAGCAAGTAAACTCAAAAAGGTTGTATTGTTAAGTGATTATTCTACATCAGATATTGCTGTGATTGAAAGTGATGTTATATCCTTGTCTGTCTGTCTGTTTAATACAGTTCTATAATACTTCAATAATTAAGATGTTTGATTATTCACAACACTACACTTTTCAAACTTGCGTGCACTCAAGATTTCAAAAAAAAAAAAAAGGGCACCACATGATAGTTCTTTGAAAAGAAGGATTGAGGAATTAAACAATTTTGAGGCAAGCAAAAGATTAGGAGAAGTGGTGGTTCTGGTTGTGTGATTATGCATTGAGGTTGCATGCTTATGAAAACTTGCATGGGAGCTCATGGGCAGGACATAGAGTTCAAAGAATTATTGTGGAGATTTTCGAACATTTATTGATCCAAGAATCAGCAAACAAAAGAAAATAAAGAAGATATAAAAACAAAGAGAACATGGCCCAAGGCTCTGAGCATCAATTACTAGGCAGAAAAGAAGAAAGAAACAAGAACCCAAAGAGTTATTATCCTAGTAAATGCTTGTGGTCGAATTGTGTCAAAGAGAGAGGCTTGAGCAAGTAAATCCTAAGGGGTGCTTCAACACCTAATACCTTAAAACCAACTGGTTTAGGAGTATTGATTGAAAGCTTATCTAAAGAGCCGCTTTGAGACATGACACTTAGAGTCAAGGCCAAAGCACAGAAACCATAAGCTGCTTCAAGGTGATTACCTATAGAGAGATCTCCATGATATCATTTGGATGAAAGTTCTAAGACCTAAGACTTCCAAGATGTAGGGACTAGTAAGCACTGAAGCCCTTGCATGAGCATATAATTTAGAGTTTACCCCACTGTCACTTAATCACTTCACTCACAGGATAGCACATGTGATTCTTTAAATCCATTCTAATTGAAAGAACCTTTGAGCATAATTCTTTTCTTGCTTGGGGACAAGCAAGTTTTAAGTTTGGTGTTGTGATGACAAGTCATCTTAGCCTAGTTTCACTAGACTTTTTCTTTGTTTTTATTAGGTTTTATACAATTTCTTGCATTCTAAGTAAGTAATTTGGAATGAAAATGCATGACTTCTCTAAATCGAACAACCACCATGTAATTGATGCTAAATCATGAGGTTTAAGCCAAATTTAATTGATTTCTAATGATTTATAAACCTTGTGAATTTTGAGATACTTTGATTGGTTGTTTTGATTAATTGTAGATGAAGAAAAGAAGAAAAGAAGAAAGCATGGCCTAAGAAGTGTGGCTCAACAAACCATGAAGCTCATTCCAAGAGCACCAAGCTCACTAAGTGAGCGCTACATTTACTCCCAGGAGACCAAGGCACAAAGCTCAGCTCACTTTGTGAGCTAAGCACAACATGAGGCGAAGAAACAAGGAAAGAAGAAACCAAGCTCAGCTCACAAAGTGAGCATTATCGAGAGCACCAAAGAAATAATTCAAGGAAAATATGTTGCAAATGCATGCCCCAAGGCTTGAACTCATGACCAAGGGGGATGGGGGGAGGCGCTACCCACAAGGAAAAATAAGCTAAAAATGGCCAAATGCAATCCCCAAGATTTGAACCCCACACCTTGAGGAAGCAAGGAAGCAAGGAAGCAAGGCAACCAAAGAAAAGGGGTAGCGCATGCTTCCCATGGGTTTCGAACCAAGGACCTTCCCTTGGATGTCCCAAGGCTCAGCTCACTTGGAGAGCTGAGCGCTACTTCTTGATGCATGGGGGCACATCTTGACACGGCCAGGGAGTGGGGCACGCAACAAATTGACAAGGCCCATGGTGCATCACACAACAAATTTGACACGGCCAGGGAAGGAGTGGAGCGTGCATGACACGGTCTAAGGGCAGCACGCAACACATTGGCACCAAGGCACCAATGCTCAGCTCACAAAGTGAGCTGAGCTTTCCCCTGATGCATCCAACAGCATGCTACCAAGGCCTCCCCACACTAAGTCACAAAGCTCAGCTCACTGATGGTGTGGAAAACGATCCAACACGAAACTAACTGACAAGTGCACCGGGTCGCATCAAGTAATAAAACTCACTGGAGTGAGGTCGATCCCACAGGGATTGAAGGATTGAGCAATTTTAGTTTAGTGGATGACTTAGTCTATGATGTGCGGAAAACGATCCGACACAAAACTCACCGGCAAGTGCACCGGGTCGCATCAAGTAATAAAACTCACGGGAGTGAGGTCGATCCCATAGGGATTGATGGATCAAGCAACTTTAGTGGATGATTAGTTTAGTCAAGCTATCATTTAGGTGAGATTGGGTGAAATTGTATCCAACAGAAAGTAAATGACAATGAATTTAAAGTTGTAGAGTGTAAATTGGCGAGTAACTTAAAGAGCAAGAAATGTAAATTGCAAGAATCTTAAATTGCAAGAAAAGTAAAATTTCATTAAATGTAAAGGGGAGTGGGTGCTGGAAATTAAAGAGAGCAATAGATCAAAGCTTAGAGAAAATTAAACTTGCAGGAAAAGTAAATCAGATCATGAACAGAAATGTAAAATGCAGAGCACTTGCATAAGAATTAAATTGCTTGAATGTAAATTGAATTCAGTGAGAACAAAAAGTAATGAGAACCAAAGATCAAAATCAAGCTCAATGTAAATTAAATTGTAAACTTGCAGCAAAGGAACTTGTAGTAGAGGAGAAATTAAAATTGCAGAAGAAGAAAACAGAGAGAATTCTCAAGGTGAGATTGAAACAGAATTTCTTCAATTCTCAACCCAAGATTTAAAAAAAACTAAAGAGAGAGAGTTCTATATTCCTAATGCTCCCTAGTGGAGCTCGCCTCCCCAACAAAATGAAACAGATACCTATTTATAGGCGTTTTTACAAAATGAAAATGAAATTCAAAACAAATTACAATTAAAATGAAATTTCTATTCTAACTATCTCTTGTGCCTTTGAGTGGTGTCAATTGGGCCCTTGCTCTTGATGGAATTGGGTTGATAGAGGCCTTGGTTGATTGCTCTTGGAGTTGGAGAGAGAACCAATGTGAACCGGGTTGTGAATCTTAAAAGCTTGAGTAAAAGTTTGAGTAAAAGTTTGAGGCAAACTTTTACTCAAACTTTTTACACCAGCTGCCCCATTCTTGCTGCTACCAACGTTTGAGCCAAAGTTTGGGGTCAAACTTTTGCTCAAACGTTGGCCCCCTAGTGCATATATGTGGCGCTACTTTGTCCTCTTGTCAACGTTGCCAATTTTATGCTCACTATAGACTATTATATATGGTTGGAAAGCTATGAATGTCCGCTTTCTAACCCAATTGGAATCACCTCAATTGGACATCTACAACTCAAGTTATGCTCCTTTGAAGAGGACAAGGTTGCTGGCCTTGGTGTGCAGCGTTTGAGGTAAAGTTCGCCTCAAACGTGGTCGAAAACGCCAGTTCTGGAGGCTCAAACATATTGTCCACCCCATACTATTATACATTGTTGGAAAGCCCTGAATGTCTACTTTCCAATGACATTGGAAGCGCATCATTTGGAGCTCTACAGCTCGAGTTATACTCCGTCGAAGGTGCAGAGGTCAGTTGGTCTCACTGCAGGTTGCTACCATGTTCATTTATGCTCATTGCGGGGCAGTTTTCTCCCTCAATTTTAGTGTCCATCATGCAGTGCCATATATGCTTGGAAAGCTCTTGATTCCTAATTTCCATTTCTTCTTGAATCACCTCATTTGGAGCTCTGTAGCTCAAGTTATTCTTGTTGGAAGTATACCCCTTGTATGCCTTGTGGCGCCAACGTTTGCCAAAAAGCTTGAGGCAAACGTTGGCGCAAGCTTTTTCTCCCCTGGGTGTGTTGGTGTGGCGCCAACGTTTGCCAAAAAGTTTGAGGCAAACGTTGGCGCAAACTTTTTCTCTCCAGGGTGTTGATTTGTGATGCCAACGTTTGCCAAAAAGTTTGAGGCAAACGTTGGCTCAAGCTTTTCTCCCAAAAGTTTGAGCTAAAGTTTGAGGCAAACTTTTGCTCAAGCTTTTTGTTCCCTGGTGTGTTTTCACTTATCCGAAAGTTTGAGCTAAAGTTTGAGGCAAACTTTTGCTCAAACTTTTTGTTCTCTCTTGCTCCTAGCCATTCCTTCTTTCTTCAACCTTCTTCCAAACTCTTTTCACCTATCATCAATCAACAAAACACATCAAAGCTTTGCTCAAAATTATGAGTTTGTTATTCTTTCATAATATATGACAATTATAGGATAAAATCTCATGAAATTACATTAATTCATACATGGTTGATTGAATCAACGGAAACATGAAAATCTACCCAATTGGCTTGCTTATGGCTCAAGAAAGTGCATAAAACCTATTGAAAACAAATGAAAAAGCATAGAAAAACATGACATGGTGACATGTCATCACAACACCAAACTTAAACCTTGCTTGTCCCCAAGCAAGAAAAGAATCATGCAATAGAGATTGACAATCCAAGGTAAGAAGAATAGCAACTCAATGTTCATGGTAAGCTAGTTTTCTAAGCATGCTACAATCACAAAAGAAATGTAAATGATTGATGCTTCCATCTAGCTCAATTTATGAAATCTTTCTCTTATATTTCTTCCTTGAAACAAGCTTTTGATTTTCTTATTTAGCTTCTCCTTTTGGGTGCTTTGCCCCATGAGTTGATAACAAAGCTACGACTTCTAAATGCTTTGTTTTCAAGTATTACCACTTGATACATAAGCACCACAAGCATTTGATTAGAGGACTTCATTAAGCTCATTTTTCTTTTCTTTTCTTGACTCTCTAATCATTGATGCTCAGAGCCTTGAGCTTTGAGGGAGTGCTTTTGCACTTTGAGCCTAACCTTGACTTCTAAGTGTTTTGTTTTCAAGCATTTGGCTTGATACATAAACACCACAAGTACTTAACAAATGAATTGCCATTGGTACTCAGAGCCTTCAGCTTTCTCATTCTTTCCCTTTTTCTTTTCTTGCTTTATTTTGCATTTGCTTCTTCAAGGTTTTCATGATTTTAAAAGATTTCACAAAATGTTCTAGATGAAAACTTCAATTAAATAAAATCCAATGCAATTGAGCAATAATTAATCATACTAGCTTTCCAATACTTGTATGCACATGCTAAACTCTTCTTTAGTTCCTTGTTTGTTTATGATCATGATGCTTTACTGCTTTTGAATTCACAAAACTCAAGTTTGTAATCACAATGGCACAGCACCATGTTGCAATTTAGAAATCAAACTATGCCTTTTCATACACACATGCATACAGAGAAGGTAAAGACAATCACGCAGTTTATAGTGCTTGAAACAAATGAGAGGAAAAGGAACTTTATAACCTTGTAGTTCATCTTCTCTATTGTTGTCATTTTCCTCCCATTCTCCTCCTTCCCATACCAAACTCAGAATGCTTGCTCATCCTCAAGCAACTATTAGAACCGTGGCTATGGGGCTAAGATGGATCATGAATGTCTTACACAAGAAATGTTAGTAGTACATGTGTTTCAAGCAAGCAAAATTAAAGATAATAATTAAGGCACAAGAGACAGAGACATTGTGATTGCAAGCTTAAGAAGGTGAGCATAATACTTTGCATAAAGAATAAGTGGCACACCAAACTTAGTGTGACACTTTCACTTGGAATCAATGCAAGTATCCAATAAAGATTTGAAGCAAATTGTGTTGCATAGCAACACCAAACTTAGAATGCAATCCTATGTCCATTTATTTGAATTAAAACCAAGCAAATGAAACTGTTCTTTATTAAATACAATCACTAAGCCAAGAATCTGTCATTAATAAAGCTCTCTTGGTGATGTATTAATAAACACAGCAAATAAGCAAACTAAAATGAAAGCATTAAAAACAAAGAATTAACTAAAGTAAACAGAATAACAAAATATCAAACCGAAAGAAAATTAACACTGCAAAGACATTATGGTTATGCAGACAAGTGGTGTTGCTGAATGATTTGCATAGAAAAATAGGTGGCACACCAAACTTAGAATCTTGGTGTGTCACTTTCATTTTTGATTTGATGCAATCATCCAAAAAGATTGAAAACAATTTGTTGCAAGGCAACACCAAACTTAGAATGTAACCATATGCCAATTTATTGAATTTAAACAAAACAAAGAACGAAAACAAAGCAGAGAAGAGAAATTATACCTACGGTTGACATGTTGTTCACTTTCTTCCTCTTCTTCCAGTTTGTTAAGAGGAATGACTTCAAGAGAGGAGAAGATTCAGCTATTGCCCCCTGTCTTGGTTTCCTCTCAGCAAGCTTTCTGTTGTACATGGCTTGATTGAGCTTGCTTGCTATTGGTCCAGGGGTTGGATTGCTTGTGGTTGACCTCCTCTTGAATGTTGTCCTTGGTAGTTTGGTCACAATCCTCTTCTTGGTGCTTTTGTTAATTGCCTTCACTTCTTTGAATCCAAGTCTTGGTGGTTGTGTGATTGTTGGAGTCTTCTTTTCATCAAGAGTCTCTTGTATTGGTGGTTCCATGAACTCCTCCTTTATGTACTTCTCTGCCTCACTTGAGTTTGGAATGACTTCTTCACTTTCTTGCTCCTCCACTTCCTCTTTTACACTCAACATTTGTTTTAATAGCTCTTTTATGGAGGAGGTTTGTTGATCTTCCCAAGCTTTCTTCATCTCCTCTTCATACCTTTCAATCATGGATTCAAGTGTTGAGGCGTTTTGGTCCAGGGAGGTTTGTGAGAGTTGTGAGTCTTCATGTTCTCTTGTCATCTCAAGTGCAGTTTCAGGTTCAACCACCTCATTCTTCATTGAAAGTTCACTTGATGCAGTGGCCTCCTTATCTTGCTCTTCCACTTTCTCCTTCATATCCATCAATTGGCCTTCATTTTTCTTGCTCAGTGGTTCTAAGCTCCTCCTTATTTTCTCTAAATCTCCATTCATATTTTTGGAGAGAGCTTCTTGCCTTTTCCAGGATATTTGTGCTTCTTTCTCATATTTTTTGAACATGGACTCAAGCTCTGAAAGCCTTGAGTGGTTCATGGAAGTTTGTGTAGGTGGTGAGTTTTGAAAGGGGCTTTCGGTTGAAGTATGGTCAAGTGATGATATCTTTGGATGAATATCATATGGAGCACTAGAATTCCCTTCCCAGCCACCATTAGAATCATGACTTGCATCATTTTGTGGTGGAGGGAAATATCCCATATGATTTTCTTTCTCATCTTGTGGTTCTGAAGCATAGCTCCATGAATTGGAGTGCCTAGAATTTGAAGTTTCTTGGTGATATTCCCAACCACCATTAGAGATTGGTGATGGTGGATGATATCCCATAAAATTTTGTTTGACCATAAGATGAGTTGAACTCCATTTGTATTTTGTATACATCAATGAAATTTGAAATTCATGTCATAGAGAAAGAATTTCTTAGTGAGGCAATAACTCAAACACCTTGGTTTCAATTTAAAACAGAAAACAAAAATAAAGAAAATGCTTGATCTAGACTTCTCACCCACTTAATCATTGTTGATCCAAATCAATCCCTGGCAACGGCGCCAAAAACTCGATGTGCGGAAAACGATCCGACACAAAACTCACCGGCAAGTGCACCGGGTCGCATCAAGTAATAAAACTCACGGGAGTGAGGTCGATCCCACAGGGATTGATGGATCAAGCAACTTTAGTGGATGATTAGTTTAGTCAAGCTATCATTTAGGTGAGATTGGGTGAAATTGTATCCAACAGAAAGTAAATGACAATGAATTTAAAGTTGTAGAGTGTAAATTGGCGAGTAACTTAAAGAGCAAGAAATGTAAATTGCAAGAATCTTAAATTGCAAGAAAGTAAAATTTCATTAAATGTAAAGGGGAGTGGGTGCTGGAAATTAAAGAGAGCATAGATCAAAGCTTAGAGAAAATTAACTGCAGGAAAAGTAAATCAGATCATGAACAGAAATGTAAAATGCAGAGCACTTGCATAAGAATTAAATTGCTTGAATGTAAATTGAATTCAGTGAGAACAGAAAGCAATGAGAACCAAAGATCAAAATCAAGCTCAATGTAAATTAAATTGTAAACTTGCAGCAAAGGAACTTGTAGTAGAGGAGAAATTAAAATTGCAAAAGAAGAAAACAGAGAGAATTCTCAAGGTGAGATTGAAACAGAATTTCTTCAATTCTCAACCCAAGATTTAAAAAAAACTAAAGAGAGAGAGTTCTATATTCCTAATGCTCCCTGTGGAGCTCGCCTCCCAATAAAATGAAACAGTACTATTTATAGCGTTTTTACAATGAAATGAATTCAAACAATTAATTAAATAAATTTCTATTCTAACTATTCTTTGCTTTGAGTGTTTATTGGCTTGCTCTTGATGAATTGGGTTGATA